>NC_088181.1:14403916-14593916 GCF_028769735.1 Zonotrichia leucophrys gambelii
GGGAATGTCAATAAACCCTCAGACAAAGGCACAGTGTGCACATCTAAACCCCAGTCAGGCGAAGGGATAACTGTACTGAGGGATGATCTTAGCTGGACATGTCTGTCACCGATACCTGGTACCCTGAGGGGAATGCAGCACTTGAGAAAGTGCACAAGAGAAACTAAAGGCAACAAAATCAAATGAGACAGTGAAAATTTACAGTTTGATTAAGGAAACATCAGTTACTTTATGGTCTTTACCAAATACACTCGTGTTTGTTATTCATTTATGCTAATTTAGTGCAAGACAGTAAAAGTACAATCATTCAGTGCTACAAATAATGATAATAGTGTAATCCATTTACAGAGTGCCTGGATATAATTTCAACTTTTATAGTACAGAGGTATGAAAGTCAAGTTAGTTAAATGCACAGCAAGGTGCTAATTGCAATCCTGGTTAGAATGAACCTCCATTTATGGCTAAGTCACTGATAATGACTTTGCACCCAAGCTAGCCAAGAACCACACAGCCAGACTCCTTATGACATCCTTTAATAATTAATAACCCTGGCACTTCAGTCTCCAGAGAAGCAAGCAGGGCTTGACAAGACAGGAAGACCAAAACTGAGCACCTCTAAGTGCTTCAGTCCTGGAGGAATCTGTGGGTGTGATCCCCCTGCAGCTCCCCAGCACCAGGGAGAGACAGAAGGTGGGGAGGGGGGCTCTGCCCTCTGCCCTCAGCACAGAGCAGTGAGCACCCACACCAGGCCCCTGCCAGAATGGCAGCTGTAACATGACTTAATGACAAGACTGAATAAAAGGAACTAAATCCAGCTTGCCACAGTGTCAAATGCGAGTAGTTGAACTTTTGCTGTATTTTTTAAGAATATAAACTCCCTTTATGAACCAGAGTTAATTATTTAATGACCAAGAGGTCTTACACTACTTATGCTAGACTAAAGCACTTCAGTAAAGAAAACCATCTCAAAAGAGGTTTGCTGGGTTCCGAAAGTGTTTGTCAACCTGCTTGTAAATGTGCATGGAAACGTCAACCCAGTTTAGGCTCATTACCCCGGGCAATTCAAACCTTGCCACAGCAGGTCTTTTGGAGCACAGCAGCACCAGAGAAAGCCCTGCTCACATTCAGGGCCATGAAAATGCCACATGTTCACGTTTCCCTTCAGTCAGTGCTTATCTGTGGCTGCTGGCTTGGGAAAAACATCAGTTTGTTTTTACAGCCAGGAGTGCAACTGCAAAATGGTGAGGGGAGCCTTGGGGACTATTTACCTGGGAAACAATGTCAGTGTCACCTGCTCTGGGGGCTCAGGACCACGAGACACACCTGAGGCACAGCCTGCACAGGCAGTGTGCTCAGCAAGTGCTGCAGTCATGCTGAAGCCATTCATTTCTATTTCAGCAACACTGAGCATTCCCAAAACAGCCGGGTGGAGCTCAAGGACACAGGTAAATAAGCAGGAACAGCATGATTTGACACAGCTCGAAGTTTCACTCTGCTCTAAACCAAGCTTTTCCCAGTGGAGAAAAAGGGGGTGTGGTTTTTTCTTCACGTGCTGAACCAAGAAGCAAAATAAGGTGTTTTCCCACCTAAACCAAGTGATAACGGGTTCTGTCATGCATCCCTAGCTAATTGGGGTGTGATGAAGTGCATAATTCCAAAGTTATCTACCCTGCAGGCTTAAAGAAAAGCTTAACTGTGCCTGCAAAGCAGAGTGGAGATAGCTGGTGCGACAAGTGCCTATCAGGAGGCTGCAGGCTTTCCAACAGCCTGACACAGGGCCACTATCTGATTGCAGCTCCAATTCTGCCCACAGTCCTGCTGCTGCCTTCAGCAGTCACTCGATGGCCAACAAGGCATTAAAGAGTCACAATGTACAGCTTATTTCAGGAGGAAATATTTTAACAGCACAGGTGACTGTCGTGCATGCATTAGGAAAACCAGGACACAGCATACCAAATTAAGTTCAGCTACAGATAATTGTAACAGGGCAATGCTGACCCCAGCTACTGAATGGTGAGACCTGGCTTTTGCTGCACAGGTGAGATTAGGTTTTTCTGGTTTGCTTTCCTCCCTGTCTCCCTGCATATATAAATCACAAATATAGTGTATATTCACAGAAATATAACATATATTTACTATTCAGATGTTTGAGATAAAACCCCAATATCTTAGAGAGAAAAGTGTCCTTCAAGCTCTGCAGCACAAACTGTGGTTTCACAGAAATACAAACTGCAAGAGGAAAGTAGCCCCTACTGTGCAACTCTTTCACTTTGTTAGATTGCAATATATTTTCTTATTTTTCACGTGTCTGGTTTGTGTGACCCTGCCAGTATGCAAAAATGGTTGTTGACAGTTTCTTTGTTTTGGTTTTATTATAATGTAATTTATGGGATGCTGAAAGTCTGCAAGTACTTGTACTTGACTGACATTTCTCTGAGAGTCAAAAGATTGCTCTGTATACTTGACTGAGATTAAAATGAGTAGACTGCATATAGCTGTATCCTGCTTTGAAAGTGCAGGATTGGAAGGCTTCCATTAAATTGTTATTTTCAGTTATTATTAGCTCCTAAATCAGTTAATATAACTCCTTTCCCATAATGAATGCACAGCACTGTAAGCCTAAATGCCATATTTTCTATTGATGTATTTCCACAACCTGTTTAGTGAAATAATTAAAATGATTTACAAGGCTGACCCAATATCTTAGTGGTTTAGTAAATCACACTGCCATGTGGGAGGCTCAGCTGGTTTGGAAGCACAGCCCGGGGCAGCAGCAGGACCTGGAGCGGAGCTCTGTGCCCACCTGGAGAGCACTGGGCTCTGGAAATGCCCCCTCCACACTGAGGGAAAACAGCTCCAGCTGCTGTGCTCACTCATCACCTCTGGCTGAAGATGGGGAATGCCCTGGTGCTTCCCAGCCAGAGCAGAACCTGAGTTGCAGGGAATGTATCTGCACTGGCAACTGGAACATCCCAGTTTCCAACCCCCAGAACTGACTCTGTATCTGTGTGAGCACCAAAAACATCTCAGCTGTGGAGTCTGGTGTTTTTACATGCATGACAATGAGGAAAATTATTATTTCTACCTTCTTTTTTTAAAAAAAATTGTTTCAATTCATAAGAAGAAGACAACACACAACACATATCTGTGTTTAAATGGCAGAGTTATGGAAGGGCTCAGTAGGATTCAGTAATGTCAAGACAAAGACACATTAAAGTATGATCCACAGTCCCTTAAAATCCCTGTAAGTCAGTCCTCAGGGGATAGGGAGGGTTTCGTTAAGATGATCTCCCTGGCACAGGAGCCCCTCCTGTAAAGACATGAGCTCTCCTGACTCCTCCATGTCTCCCACAGCTCACCCAGGGCTGATGCTGGTAGGACTGCAGGACATTCCTGGGTTTGTCCCCAGCTCACCTCCCAGTGTTATGGAAACGCTGAGAGCCCTTGGAGCAGGGGCAGAAGGACACTACAGCAGTGCCTGAGAGGAGACCCAGCAGCCAGACTGTGGCAAGAGCCAACCAGAAGTACCATTATCAAAAGTGGCTAACAGCTCTCCTTCTCATGAAGAGTGTGGATTTTGACAGCTGCAGTCTGGAACAAAAGGGACTGAGGTGGCATCAGGGCAATGGTTGTTAAGCAAGGAGTGTGCAGCCAGGGCCAGCCCTCGTGGGTCCTGCCCTGGCCAGCCATGCAGGGAGGATGTCCCTTAGGGGACACATGTGTGGGCAGGAAGGACACAGACCCCCATCCTGGAAAGACAGAGCCCACACCTCTGAAATCAGCACTTGAGACACCACTCATAATGCATCTATTTGCAATCCCTGAGCAAGCCTCCACCTTGCTTTCAGCATCTAGCACATTTTTTTTAGTTCTATTATTTTGCATAATTACACAGAAAAAAGAAAAACATCCAATAAAAAATACTTTCAAATTTGAAGACAGTTGTTGGATGCACTTTGCAGCAGATGTCATTATCTTCCTTCCCTGACCCTGACCCACAACCATTTCTATTTTTCTTTAAATAATACTGTAATTTTACAATATGTATTCAGCTGGAACTATTCTTTTTGTTAAATAAACTTTACCCTTGTTCTGGCTGCTCCAGGCTCTGAAAAGAAACACTTCTTCCTTGTGACTGTTCCAAAAAGTAGGTCTGAAATTCAGAAAAAAGAAGTGTTGGTAAATGGGCTGTAATCATACTGAAGGGCAAGTGAGTATTCCTCCTCTAAGGCAGAAGAAAATAAAGGAAAATCTGCTTTGCTTCTGCTGCCTCAATGCTGATAATTTCACAGATCAGAGTGCTTTTTTTAGAAAGAAGCCTGCTGTGCTGCAGTGTGTGTTTCAGCACTGAGATACCCGTAGTGAAGCCCTTAATGCCACACTTGGATGTGTAAATCAGGGCCTCATTTCGTGTCCCCAGCAGCACCTGGTGCTGCCCTGGCAGACACCAGCACAGGCACAGCTCCAGACTCACCAGGGGCCTGAGATGCACTGGGAGCAGTGTGTCTGTCCCCAGCTGTGCACTGGGAGCAGGGTGTCTGTCCCCAGCTGTGCACTGGGAGCTGTCTGTCTGTCCCCAGCTGTGCACTGGGAGCTGTGTGTCTGTCCTCAGCTGTGCACCTGGAGCTGCAGGGTGCTACATGAGAGCTCAGTGCCTGTGACAAGTGCTGCAAGGTTCAAAGATAACCTCAGAGAGAGGCAGTAGCACACAAACATCCACTTCCTGAGAGCACAGCAGGGTCACAGCCCCCTGACTGCACCCATTTTAGGAGAACATCTTCCCCTGCTTCAGTGTCTGCCTGGCCTCAGAGTTAGCTTTCCTCCAGAGCAGGACAACCACAAACCAGGAGCTGGGCAGCTCTGTGGACAGGATGTGCCACACAGCTAATCCTGACCAGTGACTTGCTCACGGCCCCAAGCTCTGCTGAAGATTACCAGCTCTTGGTGATTACCAGCTGTCTCAGTGATTACCAGTGTGTTTTTACATACAAATCTGTCCTTTCTTGCAGTTCCTCTGTACATTTGCCAGAGCATCCATCCTTGAGCTTGCTGTAGTCCCAAATAACCTCTGTTCTTCCTGTAGTGGGATCCACCCCTGCAGCACTCCTCATTTCACACTCTCGTAACTCAGAAAGCCTTTAAACCACAGCAACACAGAGTGACTCGAGCTACCTGCTAACCAGGGCTCTGTACTTACTGAGCTGTGGCAAAGCCAAGGAGCCCCTGGCAGCTGTCTGTAAGAGTGCTCTGGGTCAGGTACAAGCCTGTGATTAGTTAACTCTGTTTAGAGTTAAAATTAAACATTTTCTCTCTCCCATTTTCACACACTGTTCTGTTTTTAACAAATATAAGGTGCTTAATAATCTCTGCCATTGGCAGGATGAAAGCTCTCCCCCTCCCATCCTTGCCATTTTGTCCCACTGCAAAATGTATAAATTAATCTCATGCTAAAATTAACATATATTGCTGAGGCAAATGAATTGGCATCTCTATGTGTATCTATTAGCTTCCAGCATTTCCTGAGAGGGCTTTCATTTAATTACCAGCCTGACAGCCTAACTCACTCCCAAACTGCAGCCACATTTATTACTTTTATCTCCTTGGACACCTGCCTCTCTCTGTGCTTTATCAGATTTCTACTGAAGAGAGGGACAGAATGTTTTCTATTGCACCAGGTTATTGTTTCTTTAAAAGCCACTTACTAGAGCACTGACCTCAAACAGGGGGTTGTTTGATTAGCTTCGGATGGGCTTTTTTCTTTTTCAATTATCAAAGGACTGCTGCAGTATTAACCCCCTCACTGCCCCACCAACTCCAGCAGTCCCAAAGAAATAGGATTGCAGACAGGGAGCTGAAAGCCTCATCACCAGCTCTGCAAGGAGCTGACCACTGCTCATAAGGACCCTGCCTGCAGTGGGAGTCCAAGCCCTCAGATGCTGTGACTGCTTTTCACACTCTCATGGATGAAAACTTCAAGAGTCCTGAGCACAGCTGCCCTCCACTGCAGTCCAGTGAGGGGGATTGAGCTGAATTTCCCTTGATGGTTTGGGTCACACTTTATATAGTCACTGATGCCTCTATAATTGCTTGAAAAAATACCAATGTAGATCACCAGGAACATTATAAAAGTAATGCTGCCTCCATGCATTACCAACATGGTCCCAGCAGTGTTATGGGTTAGCAGCACCCTCTATGAGCATGCACCATTCCCTATCAGCTGGGAATCGCAGCTCTCCCCTCAGATTGCCTCATGAACTGCTAGTGAGGTGACTGACTGTGCCAACAGGGCTCATTCAGCCCAGTTTCAACAGACAAATAGCTCCCACCTGTTTTCCTCTGGGTCACTCCACCTGAGACACACAGGTCCCCTGGGCAGGGCTCTCGTGAGCTGGCGTGCTGTGACAGACACATTCAAAGCAGCAGGACCTGGAGCTGAGTGCTGCAGAGGAGCCCTTCAGTGTGCATTCAGCAGCTGCATCCCTTGGAGGTGCACAAGCACACTTGCTGTGTTAAAAGGAATGGCTCACTCCTGACAGCCTCAGCACGCTGCTTCCAAAGAGTCTGGCAGGAACAGGGCTTTGCTGAGAGTGATGCTTTTGAGAAGGATGCCTCATTATAGAGGAAAAACGAGAAATTCGTGTCTGTTCACTTAATGAACCTTCTCAGCCTCCCTGGGGTTTCTCAGCAGCTGTAACTCCAGGCACAGGGGCTGTTTGGCAGGGAGCAGGGGCTGGCTGGGAGCAGGGCAGGAGGTGCCGTGCTGTGCTGTGGACACTGCCCAGTGTGGCTGGAGCCTCCTGCTCCCCTGTGGGTCACAGTGTCACAGACAGTGCCACAGCCCCAGCCACATCCCCCTGGGCTGCAGGGTGCCCTGCCCTGCCCCTGCCCCGAGCACCTGCTGGCAAACACAGCAAAAGATGCTTCAGGGAAACACAAATTATTTTCACCTTTTATTTTCAACACACCTGTATTATTTTCAAATTGCAATGAATTATGTTAATTTTATGTCGTTTAACCAAAACCAAATGAAATACATTAAACTAGTCAAACTGCTGTAACTCCAATGACTGTTATTACTTTCTAATTTACTATTGTTAATACTCATTTCTGCATCATACGTCCCTATCACACATGACCCAATGTTAATTAAGTTTTAAAATAAAATATTCAACAAGTTCTAAATGAGACTCAAAGCATAACAAAAGTAATGACTGCGAGACACTGTCATGGAACAATACATGAATGCTGAATGCTGGTATTAATTAGTAAATACAAGCTGTTCAGGAGCAGAAGTGGTGCCTGTCATGCTGATGTGTGTTTGGATCATACATGATCCCAGCACTCAGGGAAAGCAAATGTCAGCTGCCAAAGCCTCAGCTTTCCTGACTGCTCGTTACTGTTTTGGGAAGAAAGTGTTGCTATTTTAGCACTGTTCTGAGTGCCAAGGCTGGGTACTTGTAGCTTGCAGTAGTAATCTCCAGGTATTCTAGGGTTACCCATATTTTAAATATTTTAAGATGGATATGGCTTCTTATTTTGATATAAGAATTTATTGGTGTTTAAAAAGTGACTTCTTTTACCTGTGGTGAAATTGAATTCCTTCACAATCCTCTTTTCACTGACACTGTGATGCAGAAAAGGCTGGTATGTGGAGGAACTGGAGTTCTGTATGCTAAACCAAGCTGCAAATGGGCACATTTCTTCCATAAGAGGACACAATTTGTAAACTTTTATAATTTACTTTTTACTCTTAAGACAGTGAGCTGAATTCCAACAGCACTGTACAGTCTCGGGCTGCCCTCTAGTGTGAGCAGCTGTGGAGACACGGCACAGCCTGCCAAAAACCTGCCTTGTTTCACTTTGAATTTTTAAAACCCAGCTATTAAACCATTAGGATTTTCTGAAAACATTTTTGGGTTATTATTTGCTTCTGATGTCTCTGCCACTGAGATCTATTTGGACTGTGCTTCCCAGCTCTTTCTTGTTCCTGTCAGGCACAGACAAGCCAGCCTTTTGTCTGTGCCCTGGAGCAGCAGCTGCAGTTTGAGATGAGAAGGAGCCAGGACTGCAAGGAAATAATGACCCTTCAGCTGGGAAGGACAGATTGTCAGCTTGGGGCAGGGGCACAACACGATGACAAGCCTTGAGTTAAGGGTGAGCTGATAAAGCAGAAAAATTAATGGAAAGCTATATGGAAAAGACACATTTGAGGGATACATGGTGCTTCAGAAGATGCTGCTCATCACTCAAACACAGCAATCTAAAATCACTCAACCAAGGCCCTAATGCAAGAGTTTGGGCTTTGACACAAATATTGCAAACCTTCTTCTGGCATACCTCACTGACACGAGACAAAGATTCAGGTTACCCTTGTCAATCACTCCATGTTCCCACTGGGCTGGATGGCAGATTTCACCTGCCCACCTGCCCACCACCCCAGACATGACCCTTTCCTAGATGGGTTTTTCCAGGGAACACCGAGTACTGACCCCCTGGAAAGGTCCTGGCTGCACAGCCAGGGCTGGGGAGATCAGCTGTTTTGGGTGTGGTCAGCCCCTGGCCCTAAAACTGCTCCCCCAGCCCAAGGAGATGTCAAAGCAGGATGCCAAGGCTGGGTGCAGGCAGGAGCTGTGGGATGGTGGCGGGGCTGACACGGACTGGATGGATGCTGCTTCAGCACAGCCATGGGAAGGGGGTGGGAATTGTATTATCTGGAGAGAGGAAATCAGATCAGAGCGCTTTAAATGGAAATTATTTTCACCAGTACAGATGTCCCCAGGGACCAGATTCAGCTGCTAATACAATTTGGCCAAGAGGAATAAACTATATTGATCTTGAGAGCTCAAATGCTTGCTGAGACAGTCCTTCTAGAGAATTACAGTATTTATTTCCTGCATGACTGTCAGCAAAAGTATAACAGTGATTACAGCCCAGTGACTTTTTGCACACACCAGTTAACTTCACACTCATCTCTTGCTTCAGTTCATAATTACTCTTTTTTTTTTTAATCCCTGATCTGCTATTCTTGTGTCACACAAACATCTTTAATGATACTGTCTTTGGTCACTTCACATCTCAAGTTTTAGCCTTCTGTGACTGTCACAATAAAGCTCACTGTGTAATTGCTCCACAGGCACCCAGCTCTCCCAGGACACTGCTGTTCCCCAGCCTGGCTTGCACATGGGTCCTTGCCCATCCCTGCAGTTCAGCAGCCCCCAGAGGTACAGCAATATCCTCCCCTAGGGCACAGCTAGATTGTGTCCATGAAAGGGGTTTGCAAAGCTGTCAGTGGGGTCTTACTGTCGCTGGAGAGCAGTAAGTAAAGCCATATAGATTTAATTGCATAAGAAACACCAATGTTGGCACCTATAACATGGTATTAATAATATATATCATGGAGCTTCATCACTAAAAACCTATTCCAAGGAGATTTACTTGAAGTAAGAAGCTTGAAAATTCTAAGACACTAAGACAGGGTGCTGCACATCCCAAAATATGCAGTATAGTTATTTGCTGGCATATTTCCACATCACTTTACATGCACATCTTACCCATCTTTCCTCATTTCTCTGAGCCTTCTTTTTCTTATCTACAAACTGCCTTTGCCTATTCTGTGGTTTCTCAGTGTCTTCACCTATTCTTTTTCATGTTTATTTGATGTGAGTCTCGACTCCTGATGCAGAGCCTTCTTGCTGGGGCACACACTAACGCTCTGAGCTCGCTCCCTCAGACATTACATCTGAAGATAAATTGGGAAATGAAGATGTAGAGCTGTTGGAAGAGGCTGGTTTCCCCAGGCACCAGTTTAGCCTGGATCATTGGATTTACAACACCAGCACCGCCAACACTGATTTGACTATTAATCCCTGAAGTGCCCTAAGAATTGAGGCATAAATCCAGTGAAGGAGCACTCACATGGCCCTAAAGACCCATAGAGCTTATCCTGGTACTCCATTCATGAAAATTGATCTTCTCATAGTAGCAATGACAACTCAAGGAGTCCATGCTTTGTAAAATGAAGAGATCCACTTGCTGTGGTAACATATTTAGCAGCCAGGAGGTCTGTGATACAAACCAGCTGCTGTTCATGTTTAATTCTCTGCAAACACCAGCCCTTTCTCCTTTACACACAACCAGAGAGATCTACTATTTCATTCCCTGTTAGGCATCCCTTTAGTACCTCTGTGCCCCACAGCAGCACTCCACAAAATCATCATGTTTCCTATACGCTGCCCCTGTAACTCTCCCCCCAGATATCCTTACCAAGCATTGCTTACTTATCTTCTAAGCAAATATTGCCATGTGATGAGAATATAAATCTTTTCTGTATTTGGAGAAGAAGAATGCCTGAGCAGAGAACTGCAGGAGTTGGGACTGGGCTGGCAGGAAAAGGAATTGGCCACGCTGGTTTCAAGACACTTCTGTTTGGTAAGTGAAGAGGACTTTGTCCTGTCCCAGAAGGAAAGAGGCCCTGATGTGTCAGAGCATCAAATCTCACAATGAGCGGCATCTTCCTATGTCTTGACCTTGATTTCTAGAAACAGGAGGGCTGATTTTAACCCAAGGTCTCACGTTGCTGCGTGTGCAGCTCCAGGACAGACTGACACACTGCTAACCACGGAGAGCAGAGCCAGGCACTCCTGCAGCGGCAGCCAGGGCTGGAGAGGCCGTGTGGGACAGGATGGGACATGGAAAGAACTTCTCTCCTACAGGAGAGGTGGGAATGGAGGAACTTTGGTAGGGGCACAGAGAACCTGTGCCTGCCATGGCCCTGGAGCCTGGGCAGTGGCTGCCTCCAGCACCACACGGGTAAATCTCGAGGTGGGGGGAGATCTCCAGAGCACAGGGGGCAACAGAAGTGGGAGGGGAGGTGAGGAGACTGCAGGATGGAAATGTGGAAATGTGAATACCAGCACCGGTGGTGGGAGTGACTGCAGGATGAGGGAGAAGTGAGGATTGACACGGCCAGGTTGTCATGACAAGTGTCAGACCCTGCTGTTCCTGTGGGAAGGACATGGCTATGTCAAAGCTCCAACACCACAGCCGTGCACCTCACGTGTCCGCGACCATACCCACATGCTGGATGTCCACAGAAAATGAGGTGGCCTGTGTAAAAGAAGGTATGATTGACATGGGCTTTTAAAAATAAACTACCCCATAACAGTGAATGAAATCTCTATTGCTCAGTGTCCCCCGGTTTAGAGAATTTATTAGTACAAGAGTAGTAAATAGCAGTCAACAGCCAATTAAACAGCAGCTCCCCTCACGGCAACCCAGCAGCTCCCGCGGGCAGCAGCGCCCCCTTGTGGCCAGCTCGGGAGCGCCGCTGTGCGCATGCGCGTCCGATCGTCATCGGCCCGCGCCGGCTGCGCCGCGACAGCATGGAGGGTGAGGGGGCCGGGGAGAGAGGGGAGACAGAGGGACGGGGGAGAGGGGGGAGCGGTGGAGGGCGAGGGATGGAGGTGGGGGATGAGAGAAGAGCTGTGGAGGGCGAGGGATGGAGGTTGAGGGATGAGGGGGGAACAGTGGAGGACGAGGGATGGAGAATGAGGGTATGGAGGGTGATGGATGGACGGTGAGGGATGAAGGTGGGGCATGAGGCGGGAGCGGTAGTGGGCGATGGAGGATGAGGGATGCGGGGCCGGGGGTGGGTGAGCGCCCGCCCCGGCCGACCCCCGCTCCGCCGTGCCTTGCAGGGCAGCTGTACCGCCGGCTGGCGCCCGAGGAGAGCGGGGAGCTGCGCCTGCAGGTACCGAGCACGCCGCGCCGGGGTTACCGGGCCATTCCCATTCCTAGACGGCCTCTTAAACGCCCTTTAGGCACCGACGGGCCGGGGGTGGGTTGGGTCCCCAGGTTCCTCTGTATATCCCGCTCGGAACTCGCTGTTTCAGACGAAATGCAAAACAAGAGTTTTCCTCCAAAACCTAGTCCGACAGCGGGCCGGGTTGTGCCCGCGCTCGGCACTTCCCCGCCTGGGAACATCTCCCTCCACTGGCACTGGCGGGAAGATCTCCCATTCCCACGGAGATTTTGCCGACTTGATGACCACCGGTCAGCAGCAAGTTCTAACTAAATTAACACATACTATTTTATAGCATCCTTTCCCGTGTCTTTAGCCCCAGGACTCAGAAAAAGCCAAGACCTTTGTGCATGCCTTCCTGAAGCGCAGCATGCCCAAAATGAAAGATGAGGCTATCCAGGACATGCTGACTCGGAAAGCTGTCGTTCTGGAGCATTATCACAAGAAACAGACCAAGCAGAAGAGGAAGAAGACAAAAGGTTTTACTGCCAAGCAGAGGCGAGAGCTGCGTCTGTTTGAAATTGAACCTGAGCAGCAAAGGTAAGGCTTTAAATGTCTTCTTTGTCTAATAAAGTAAAATTACATCAAAAGCCTGTAAAAACAGCAGCATGTTGATGTGGATAGGAACCCTCCAGTGTGTAAAGTCAGTCTGAAACACTACTTGTGGCATTTCAGCAGGAGAAAAGAATTCTCTTGTGTGCATAGGTGAAAGATTCATTTCTGTTGAGCTCATTTTGTGTACCTAAACATTACAAGAAATCAAACCCAGACACAATCCCCTCTGATTTCGGTTTTTAAAGTTGGACTGTCTGTGACCAGAAAGTCAAAACTCTGCATAAGGTTCCTTGAATTTATCATGCTGGATGAAGCCCCTGCTTTGTTAACAGACTAAGCAGGAAGATAAAAGAGTGGGAAAAAAAGGAGAAATCTTTTCAATCTTAGCCTGATGTTCTAAAACACATCACTGTTTTGGGTTGGAAGAGAAGAGCATGCTTTGTGCTTGTTTTATGAGGTAAACCAGCTGTTTGGAGTGGGTCACCTTGCAGGGTAACATAAGTTTGTGTAACTTAAAAATGTCAGACCTAACTCTGTTGAAATACAGACTACTTCAGCAATCAACCAATGGACTTTTTTATAACGAGATTTTGTATAATATTTTATCTTTATTTTACTGCAGATATGCCATCTTTCTCCCACTCCACGAGCTCTGGAAGCAGTACATCAGAGACCTGTGCCATGGCCTCAAACCCGATGCGTACGTGGGCATATTTTACATTTAGTCTGGCTTTTATGCAGTAAAACTTCTAGTTTTATTGAGTTACTGCTTGAAACACTGTGGCTAACTGATAAGCATATTGGTATCCTTTCACAGAATCACAGAATTATCATGATTATAATAGTCATGTTCACATTTTGTAAATCTGACAGTTCATTTGATTTTTTCCCTCCTCTTTGATCCCATTCTCTTCCTCAAGGCAACCCCATATGATTCAGAGCAAGCTGCTCAAAGCTGATCTCCATGGAGCCATTGTTACAGGTATTTGGTTTGTTTGCTTGTGGAACAGCCTCTGAAATTCAGGAGATGATTCTGTAAGTTCAGGTGCTTATTTTTAAATTCCTTTCAGTGTCATTAACTGTAGAATCACATCGTTGAGATTGTATTTCTCTCCTTTAAAAATTCTAATTACAACTACTCTTGAAAAACATATTGTTGGTTGCAAGGGTTAACTGCACATTCTTCCAGTGATTACTGTAACAATATTATTTCAGAATATTTAAATATTTATGTTTGAAAATGTTTTAAATCATCAGTCAACAGGAGAAGAGCAAGAAAAGGGCGTCTGAAAATTTCTAATACCTACTTGTGTTCTTTCAGTTACGAAATCCAAGTGCCCCTCTTATGTTGGGATAACAGGAATCATTCTACAGGAATTTAAACACATCTTCAAAATTATCACTAAAGAGGACAAATTAAAAGGTATACAAGGCATTCTTTTTCAGTTCTTTTCACAACAGGAATCATAAAAAAATTCTTGAGCACACTCTTCATTTTGTGCCTCTGAGTGCATTGGTTTATATCACTGCTTTTGGCTCTTTGCATAGAGTGGCAGAAGTGACCACCCAACAGCACAATATCTTACCCAAAACACATCTCATTAGAGATGAGCAGGTTTTAAAAAGTGCAACACTGAACTGTATGCTCCTGCATGAGGAATAACTTTGGTAATTTGTGGAGGCTTGGGTTATTTTTTATCTCTTGAGAAAGTGTAAAAACCTTGCAATGTGTCAAGGCTCAAATCTCCAGGTGAATAACATCCCCTGGTATGTCAGGATATTTCCATAACAGGGACTTAGGTGAGCACACTTTGTTCAGTTTGTGTCCTTTTGCATTTCAGTTGTTCCCAAACTTAACAACGTGTTCAGCCTGGAGCTGGATGGGTTCATTTCCTACATCTACGGCAGCAAGTTCCTGCTCAGAGCAAGTGAGAGATCTGCCAAAAAATTCAAGTTGAAAGGAACTATTGATCTGTGATTTCATGGAAACTCAGGAGCATTCACAGAAATGTCTGTGAAACTGTTTTCCTGCAGCTCAAAGAGCAGGGTTTCTGGCAGATGGAAGAAGTAACAACCTTGTGAAATATTTATAAAGCATTTCTTCTTACTGAAGAATGAGCAGTATCTGCTGTCTTTAAGCAGTCTCACCAATTGTTGAAATTGGTTGTGTCTGGCTTTTTATTTGTATATAATATTTTGTTTTCTATTAAAGTTATATGATCAATATCAACTACCTGACTTCTGTTTGAGGTAATAAGTGTAAATTTGTACAGTGAAAATTATATTTTTAACTCTGTAATAAATGTTATTGTTGCCTTCTGTATAAATTGGGCTTTAGCTGCCTGTTCCATGCTTGCAGTGAGCCTGCAGCTGCTGACACTGCTCTTTGTAATCATTGTTCCTGGGCCAACATCAGCTTCTTTGCCTGCTGCAGGCACATGCAAATAAATGTTTCAGTGGCAGGTTTTACCTTGAGCATCTCCCTGGCTGGGGTGGATACTGTGACAGGTACCAGGTGTGTACAGTGTTAATGTATATGTATAATAATGTGTAATCATGCAGCCCTGCAGGCTGGCTGCTGCCCAGTGCTCACTGACAGCTGCAGCTCTCAGGGTAGGTCAGGTATCAATAAACACACACTGTCATGGCACAGTGCAGGAACAGCACAGCCCCTAAGGGAAGCACTTGAAGCTTGGAATGCACAGGTGGAAGTGGCCCCCATGCAATCTTGTATTTCAATTACCCACAAAATTGCTTTATGAATATTTAACCTCTGTCCACAGAGCTACTGAGCTTTGCCTGTTCTCAGCCCCTTTTTTATTTTTTACTGTACACTTCATTTTTGATTGCCCAGATTACAATCCCTCATTGCCTGGGCAGGTTTGATGTGTTTGGGAGGTGGAAGTGACCCCTGAATTTAGATTGCTTAACATTTTTCTGTTATTAAACTGCTTCTATGGTGGCTTTAGGTGTAATTTTCTGGAGCTTTTCATCAATTTCACTATCAAATGAAAGACTTATACCTAGGAAACTTTTTCCCTGTCACCATTCAAGCATTTGTAGCCGCCCAGGGTCATTTCTTTAAAGAGAACAGAGCTGTTCCTGACACAATCACAGCCCAAAGCTGAGCAGCTGGGTTGGGAGGGCAGTCAGAGCTGTCACCTGCACTGGGGGCACACAAGGCAGGGGACAGCCAGAGCTCATCCCCACCTCCATCCCCAGTGCCACACAATACCTACCTTGCCCCAAAGCTCCCAGCTGCTTTCCAGACCTGTTGCTGGGAGAGGTCACAGGAGAGCTGCAGCTCCCTGGCACCTCAGACACAAACCACCTTCACCACCCCTGAATGGGTAAACTCAGTGTGGACAATTCTGGGGGTCAAGAACAGATCCTTTGGAATCAGGAAATGGAAACAGTTGGTAAAGAAATAAAAATCTTTGTTGCAATTCAAGTATTGCCCTTGAGATGGCGAAAACAGTGTTCTTGCCAGGGACAGATATTTTACATGGGGAAATGGTCATTTCACACCAATGGTAACTTTTATCTGTGAAGTAAGAACAGTATGTGTTAAAGTTGTTAGACATAAGTTATTCTTCTACCTTCCACCCATTACTCCTCTCAACATTCTAAAATTAAAACTCTTGGTTTCCTGTAAGAGGTCAGAAGGAAAAACAAACAAAGCTGCAGAAGCCATAAATCATAGCAGAAACTTTCCTTTCACGACAATGACCTAGTTTTAATTTTGCTCATAGCCTTCAGTGTAACATCTAATTAAGACATCTGTTAAATGCCTATAATATTAAATTAATAGGGGGAAGCTAATAGAACTTTATTGGCATAGTCCAGTTAATTGACATTAAGGGCCTTTAATGGAGGGCTGGAAGAGACATTAATGGGGATGCCACACAAATTGGAATTAGGCACAATCATGTCTCATTGTGCTGTGAAGGACAGAACATGTCCTACCATATGGACACATAGATGAACACGATACAGCTTCCCATAGCTACTGGCACTTGCATTTTTTAAGCTATTTCAGCAAGCACAAAAACAAACACTGCCTGGCAGTGCCTTGGTAAGAGCAAGGCTTTCAGTATTTACAGAGAAGAGTGCCCAGGAGATGTGAAAGGGCTCCCCAGAGTGGCACAGAGAGGTGACAAATGCAGAATAACAAGAGCTGAACAGCCCAGGCATGCAGGATCCTTTCCTGCAGCTGGTAACTCAGCTGAGGCCATTTTGCAAAGGCTCCAGGTGCTCCAAACATCCATGACTGCACTGAACCACCCAGAGCTGGGATCACCCCCCAGCAAATCAACCTCATCCCACCTAGCACAGGCTCTGTGTTCTCTGTTCCTAGAACTCATCAAACTCCCCAGTGCTTGTCAAGGAACTTCCTCAGAACCTGGGAGAGGTGACAATGACAGCACACCAGCCCTCCCCTGCCCACTCACAGCCATTCCCTTCTCTTCATTAGCTGAGACTGTAAATACCTAATGGATTTAATACTGGGAAATTGGAGAACTAATCACAGCCACATCTAGTACACTTTGTCCTTCACGTGTTCAACTCTGGATTGCACTCAACAGAGACTTTTTTGGCATGATTTTTACACCTAAACTCTCACTAACCAGGGAATAATGAACAGCAGTGAGCAATGTCTCACTACCTTACACACATTTCTGCTCCCTATTACTGTGTATGTATATTTATAATTAATATGAACTAAAACAATTGTAAGCAATTCAGTTACTGAATTTTGAACACTTAAGTAAGATTAGAAAAACAAAAAATTCCATAATTTCTGTTGGAAACCTCAAAATGATACATTGTAGAAAATGTTTGAAATTGAAGCCAATTCACATACAAGAAATCACATGGAAAATTTTTTTTGAGGGAGATTTCATCTAGAAAACGGGTTAGATAGCAATACAGTGGAAACCCCATAAAACCATCACTGACAAACTCATATTAAATCACTGAAATAATGGCAGCAAGTAGCTGGTGTTAACTCTATGTGTTCAATTCATCCAGTGTTTTATGGAAGTGTAAGAGAGAGCACAAAATTCTGACCCAGACCATGCTTTCAGGAAATAGCAGTAGTATTTTCTCAAAACCAGGGGAGTCCTGATTTTGGGCAGTCCCTCAGCCCCTAACCAGAACAGTTCCATGTGCCCATTCCCATAACAAATGCTCACCTTCTTCCTGCTGTTGGACAACCCAAAATCTGATCAAGCCTGTTGAGCTGCAGCATTCACCAGCCCATGGTCCCACAGACCAAATCCAATTATACAGCAGTGATTCCATGGAATTTCCCAGAGGTTTGATCTGCCCTTGTGTCAGGCTCCCAATCTTTTAATTCTGTCACTCCTATGGTAACTCCAGTTCTAAGTCCCTACAGTGTGGGATGAAAATGAATGATTTTGGTAAGGCAGAAATCCCCCTCAGCATACTGGTTTAATTAAATCAATGAGCAAACATGAAAACGGAGGATCTGAGAAGCAGAGGATGTGCTGCTGAGAGGAGCAGTTCCACCTGGCAGACACCAACCTCCTGGGCTGCAGAACAAACAGCACCTGGCACTACCTGCAGGTGGTTTTGACACCACCTCTGCAGGCTCTGCCTGCTGGATAGGGATTATGGAAAACTACAGAGAACCCAACATTTAATACTGAATTAAGAGCTCTCCCTGTGAAGAGAGCTCTCTGCTGCTTTCTACTATTAGTCAGATAAGGTACAGTACATTATAACCATTGAGAAGAGAAAAAATTGAATTTACAATTAGCTAAAATAACTGATAGGAAAAGGCACAGTCTAAACAGCCTATTTTTAGGCTGTTCCTTTCTTTCATTCTGCTGAGAACTACTCCCATATTGCCAAACCACACTGATTTAAAACATACTATTTTCATATACTTTCAGGCACTGCCCAATTTTCTAATAACCATTCCCTTCTCCAGGCATCTGAACAGCTCCTACTCTCATGGCATATGTACATTTTACTGAGGAACTAATCTTAAAAGGTACAAAAATGTATTATAACATACATTGTTCTAATACAATACATTAAAACATTATTTATGATATTCAAGTCAAATATCATAACATGATATTCAAATCAATATCAAATATTTGAGGCTTCACCTCAAAATTTTTAAATCAATAACCCAAACTGAATATAAGTGTTTAAGGGCTTAAGGGGAAAATACATCAAACCCCAAACCTCAAGCAGGACTGCACTCACTTTTCTGTGGGTCAGGGTTTCCCAGCTGAGCCTTGTGGCTCCAGGCCCCAGGTTTATAGCAGAATGTGTAGGGAGATGTGCTTGTTGTGTGTCTGTGTGTCCAGCTGCCATCACTGGCCTCTGTCTCCAAGCTCCTTGGACATTCTCTGGTGTACACACAGTGCAGCCCCAAAACAGACTCCACTTTATAGCACCATTTCTCTGGGAGGCAGGGAAGAAAAGGATTATGCACTTCTTGTAAATGTTAAAATAATTCCATAAATCTGAATAAAATTAATTTTTTTCTTGGTGAAATTGCCTGCAACACTCTGCCATGCATATTCTTCCTCTACAGGATTATTTCAAAATTATGGACTCAGAAATGTTCAGCTGGATAGTTCTTGGGTGGCTGAGGTGCTCACTGAAGAATTTAAATGATGTAATAGCTATTGAACACCCCATTATATGGCTGCCTAATTAATGTGAATGATAGTTATGTCTTACTCACAGAAGATTATTTTACACGGAGGAAAATCTACTCACTGCCACAGTAGCCATTTCCATAGTTTTTATAGGAGCAGTTGCATTATGGCTTCATTGAGTAAAAGGTAAGTAGCCATCCTAAATAATGAAGATTGAAGGTTTAATAGTCCCAATAAAGAATCCTGCAGGTTTTTTATTTCAAAAATTAGAGTTTGATTGCAAGCGTATGATAATGAGAGGGAAAAGAGCACTGGCATGTGGAATCCTTTGGGCTCCTTGGGAACTTCCATTTCTTCTGTGCAGAAATGCAGGAGAACAAGGACAGCACACCAGAAAATAATCTTTACTTATTATCTTTCCTTTCCCTAGCAGCATGTCCAAGCTGCAAGGCTCTCCCTGTGGATAAGGCCATGCTGGGCCATGCTGCCCTGCTGGGAAGGCTGGCACAGCTGGCACAGCTCATCCCCACACCAATAACCTCAGATTCATGGGAAGAGCCCAGCTCAGACCCACTGGAATGATGATGTGCAGACATAAGCCAGCCTTGCAAACCTGTCTCAGAACTGCAGCAACTCTTTTTGTGAGGCAATAGCCAAGGGACTTGGCATTTCTGTTACGAGCCCCTATTTCCAGGGTGATATATCAGAGATTATAACAGCTATAAAAATTCAAATCGGATTTCAAACTTGGCATGAGCTGCCTCGCTTGGGATCTAATATTTTTAAGTAAATCTTTACAGGAAAAGCTAAAAGTTTACTTGTTCCACTTGTTATTTTAGGTCTCCATTGGTACATAATTCTCAATCTAGATTCTTACACTCTCCCTGCTGCAGAACCCAAGTAATCTCTTTTCACAGCTTGCATTTTCTGAATGGCAATTCAAAGACAGGACAATTGATTTGACATTTGTTTCTCCAAACAGCAAACTTTCAGGAAGGGTTTTAAAAGAACTTCTGTTCCAAGGCAGACACTTTTCTTTTTTTTTCCGTAAGCAATAAAGTACCACATGTGTTTTAGCAAGTAAAAAGTGGCAACAACATTAACCTGAATTATGGTAACAGTGACTACAAAACAAGCTGGCTGGGGATTTGCAAATACAATCTCCAGATGTCTGCAAAAGATCTGATTTATCAAACACACTCTGGGTGGGATTTGTACTTCCTAATAAAAGAGGTCTGTGGTATTTATTATTGGTAGTGTCAGTAAAAGGTGCTACCCTTCTGACATCTTTCAGAAAGGTGAGCAGATCCCTTTGAATAACCCACAGGATATGGAGAGAGACACAGACTCTAGAAATAACAGCTTGGCTTCACCAATGAAATGGGATGAAACTGATGGTTAAATATAGGGAGAGGGGAAAAAAGATTGTAGGAACTGAAGGGCGCCTCAAGAGAAATCTCAGGTAGGGCCAAGGGGCAGTGCAATGTACCCCAGCCTTGGGGACAGGTCAGAAACAGTAAATACCAGCTATGGAGGTTGCAATTGTATTTTATCAGCACAGCCTGTATCCATGTGTGGGATCTCAGCACCTCAGGACTGAGGTGCCGAGCCACCGAGACCACCCTTGGGGGGCTCGGGAGTCCTGGAATGTTGCCAGAAGTGTCTGGTGGCTGGACTTTGATCCTACACGGGAGACGACACCTGTGTGAGGATAGGAGGACTTCACCGGGGTGAATGGTGAAGGGATAAGTTAATTAGAGGGTGAGACACAGGGTTTAGGATTTATGTACAGGGGAGTTTAGAGAAGTAAGACGGAGGAATTGGGGCGTGTCCTGTCCTTCTTCTTCTTCTTCTTCTTCTCCTCCATCTTCTTTGGTGATGGTGGCACCTTGGGATTGGTCATTACTGAAAGTACACCGGACTATAAGAATAAAAAGGATTGGGGAGAAATGATAAATATTGTACACGTAACATGGGGTATAAAGATAGGTGACTGTCCGGAGGGCAGTACAGTGTGCTCATGGCTGGCTGCTGAACAGACCTCTGTCGGGCCGAAAGAAAATCTTTTAGATAAACAATTAATAAACATAAAAACCGAAAGAAGAACTGAAGCCTCTTCTCGTCCTTCGATACGCGGGCTGCCCCAAGGCCACTCCGGGCCTTTCCAGGCCCTTCAAACAGCCGAAAACCGGATAACTGGCGTCCCTGGGTGGGCTCGAACCACCAACCTTTTGGTTAACAGCCGAAAATGCTTCCCTCTGTGTGGGGCCTTAAAAGCACCACACTAAAAAGTAAAGGCTGTTTTCACCTCTAGTTTTGATCACAGCCTTGCTGCTGAGGCTGTGATGGGAAGCCCTGGCTAGTGCTTACTTTAGGAATGATTTTTTTGCTATTTTCCCTGCCACACAGGAGTGCACTCTTTCCAAGCAGGGCTCCACACAACCCTCCCATGGATCAATGCTGCATGCAGGTAATTATCACTCATGGAGTGATCTTAGATTGGCCCAAGCATGGAGCCATTACATTTATATTCCCTCACCTTCACTGCCACAGTTCAGCCATGAAGCAGTTTGGACTGAAAACTAGTGCTTTGTACAAAGAATGTGGGGCCTTTTATGCTAGGCTCACTATCCAGGGGGGAAAAAAGAACATACTGACATATGTACACAGAATAAATCAAGTAAAACACGTGGTCCATAGTTTTAATTTTGTGCTCACAGAGCAGTGCCTCCTGTTTGCAATGAATTGCCAACAATAGCTTTAGGACAGCAGCTCAACAAGATAATTACCTTTTGTTCTGATTCGTTGTGCTGGGTGCTGTTCTAAAGCAGCAAAGTTGGGGCAATTCTTTAGATTATTTAGAAAACCCAAGGTTTACCCAGCAAATGATAACACCTCCTGGTTTTGAACAATGCCTTACTTCTGATTAAAGCAAAATGAGTTGCTAAGGTGAACAGATTGAGTAACCAAGCTCAATTAAGCATGCGCAATGTGCGCTGTAACAACATTCACTCTTTGCTGAAGTCATAAAACAGCTTTATTTTCTTTTGACTTCTGGCAGCCTGCCTCCAAGAGCCATTCATTCCTGCTTCTACCCAGCTAGCATTTCCACGAGGATGCATCAGGAATTGGAGCTGCTTTGCCAAAGGTATTGTTGCAGAGGGGAACAAAGAAATGCATCCTGCAGCCAGGAGCAGGAGAGCAGCACCTGCAGGGGCACCAGGCTGCCCTGGGAGAGCCACACTGAGCAAACACCGGTTCCACCTGGGGCTAAACATCTAAGAGAATGTTTCAAAAAGCAGTTTTCTCCCAGCAGAATGGTTTGTAGCTTCAGGAAATCTATTCTTAGCTGGGCTCTAGGGCACAGGTACTTTAATTTATTGTTATTGTTGCTGCTGCTGGGTTTGTTGTTGCTTTCGTAGAAGCTAGCATAAAAACGATACAGAAATCTCACCTCTGTCTGTATCCAGAGCAACACACTTTGCTTTGGTACCAGAAGATGGAGCCACATGCTCACAGTTTTAAAGTGTTTTTTTCCCCTCTTGTGCCATAAAACCCACCCAGGAAGCAGACAGTGCCTCGAAACTGCTCCCTTACCTTACATGAACTCGCTGTTTCAGAGTGTCTGTGTGCACAGCGAATCTGCTGCCTGCCTTACCCCTGGCAGCTGCCTCGCTCAGATGTTTCCATAACAACTCCATTTTCCTTGCTGCAAATATATTTTCTGAATTGCCTACCATGGCAAAATGAAATCGGGAAACAGAACCAAACTAAGCCAGGCATTTCCAACAGATAAAATATCACACTCTTCATTTCCTCAGTGGAAGGATATACTCTTAAAGGGAGTCATAAATATCCCAGAACCACCAACACAAGATTCCTGACTCCTCATCTTAAAAAGCCAAATAAAGACAGATATGATTTTTATTGTGTCCTAAAGCTCAGGTGACAGAACAGGCTAGGTCTGTGCTCTGCTGCAGTCAGAATGAGGCAGGTATTTCACATGGCCAGGGTGTGCCTTTGCCCCCCCCAACAAACCCCTGGTTCTGCTTCAAGACCTACTTCCAAAGAAGAAAAAAAACCAAACCCACAAAGCCCCCGCAAAAACAAACCAAAACAAAAACAAACCAAAAAAAATCACCACAAAGAAAAAAAAAAAAACACCCCACCAGCAGCCATGTTAGGGCATATCCCACCGTCTGTTTGGCGTTTTTTGCAGTAGCTTTTGCAGCAGAACCAGCCCTGCCCATGGTCCAGCAGCAGTGGCAGCCAGGGAGCAGTGCTGACCCCTCAGCTGCACCCTGAGCTGGTCAGGGACACAGGGCTGGAGCAGTGACAGCCACTCTGCCCTTAGCCAGGGCTGTGCTGGTCCCACTGCTGGCAGCCAGCCCCAGCAGGCACGTTAAGATGAAAGGGGCCTTTGTAAAGTGACACAGATCTGATGGGAAGAGAAACCCTTCCCTGAAGGTATTAAAGTCCATTAGGGCTCTCCTTTGTTGGCTGCTTGCTCTGGGTCAGCTGTGTGAGCAGCCACTCCTAGAGAGTCAGATCAAAGCAAGATAATGGCATCCCTAATAATGCCAGCAGAGATCTTTCAGGTAAAAATGCTTCTTGTTCAAGAGCACTCTCAGATCCTTTCATGTCTTTTTCTGACCTGGCAATGCCCCTGGTTAGTACAGAACTGTTGAAAATACACAGGTTTAATTATTCTTTCAGCTGCTCTTTCAGACTGCTCTCAGGCAGCAGAAGCAGGCAACAGTTTACTCTCATCCATTTTCTCACTACAGTGCTGCAACCTCTTTATAACAAATCCTCCATCACAACATTTAACACCTCTCTAATGACACATTAAAAATGCAGTCAGCAAAGCATTCTATTAGAGTGTTCACAAAAAAACAACCCTGAACATTATTTTTTACAAAATCTAAGTACAGGAGATGGCACACAGCCTCCATAACCCCAAATGCAGCAGCAGATACTCACACATTGCTCCTTGGGGAGCCACCATGGGACAGGGAACACCAAAAAGATGTGCACAACACAGAGTGGGGCCCACAGTGGGAGAGACTGGCAAGTGTCATCCTCTGTCCTGAGCTTGTAGATACCATGAGAAGGCTCCAGCACCTGGAACAACCAGAGAAATAGTTACTATTAATTCTCAGCTTCTATTTAAAAATTTGTACTTGCAAGATTGTCTTCATTCAATTAAAGGCAACCCAAGAAACAAATCCAAGGAAAATGTCATATCAACCCTTTTCCCCCATTTATTTCAGTGCTGTGGCCAAAAGTCCAATTACAGCTTTGTCTGCCAGGACTTCTGAGCAGTGGCTCCATCACTCCCTGTATGATTTTCAAAAAACATTTAAAAACTTAGATTTGCTTCCTCTGCCTGTAACATGCATTCAGAAAAACCCCCAGCACCAGAGGTTTGTGTCCAAAAAGAAGACAGAGGAGTCCTGTAACTTTATCTGAATAAAAGGGGAGGCCATGGGGCTTTTCCCATGGGGTCTCTCAATTTCTTGGGGGATGCAGCCCCCTCTTTATCCTAAGTTCCTGGCCACTCTTCCTCTTCCTCTCCCCACTGGCTGAGGTACTCTGAAGGTACAGACTCCCTGAATCCCCTACTCCATGCCCCCTGTAATACACACCCCCCTTTATTTTTTCTTTTATAACAAAACACTATTCATAATTGTATTAAGCCTTTGTTCTTTTTCTGTAAGTTCAGGAATTTATCACGGCCTTGGATGAGCAGCAGTCTGTGTCAATTAGTAACATTTTCCAGAACTGATGGTTTCTTCCCTCCCTCCCTCCCTATCTGTAAGTCCCTGGCCCTATCTACAAGCAGATTCTCATGCTCTGTTTGTAAGGACACATTCATCTTCTTCTTTTCCCATGTAAACAACACTCAGAGTCCTTGGGGCTATGAAAACACTCTGCAGAGGTGCCAGGGAGCCCAGGCATTCCTCTCCACAAACTGGAGGGACTTTCACACCCTTCCCAAGCACACTCCGGGTGCCCAGCAGAGCAGGGGCCCTGGCACAGCTGTGGAAGTTCTCCCAGGGAAACTGCAGGGCTGGGAGACAGCCACAGCCAGGGCAGCCGGAGGCCAGCACCACCAAAGGGGATCAACCTGGTGGATAAACCAGGGTTTATCACCACACCGGGGATAAACCACGCACCACAAACCCACAAACACTCGTGGGCACCCCCAGTTCTGTGCTGTGTGGCCCCAAACACAGCAGCAGCACTGCTCTCTCTGCTCTGAGAGCCATGGCAATCCCACACAAGGACAGCATTCCCCTGAAGCTGCCCTGGAAAGGTGCAAGCTGAGGAAATCTCCAGGAAGAAGCAGAAAAGGCCACAGTGGTGACTGACTGCTGTGTCTGCAAGATGGATGAGAATTTGAATTCCTTTGTAAGGGACCAAACATATCACTTAATAAAAACAAGGCATCCTACAATGAACCTCTCTTTCCCATATTTATTCCTCTCTAAACACAGCAGTGCACAGATTATAGGAAATGGTTTTACATTTAACTTCAACCCCAAGTGGTAAAGAAACGGATTGTGTCTCACAATGGAAATTTGCATCTACCATCATTTAATGGATGTTTTATACATGCTATGTACTACTGTGTTTTTATGGAAAGGCAAAAAAATTACTTGGGAATTTGTTTTTAATTAAGCAATAAGGCTCAATGGGGTACTGCTATCATGCAATAAAACCACTCCTGGGGTGTTGTGAGGCATTTGGTCCAGATGAGTGCTTCAAATCACCCCCAGATTGTGATTAGATGATTACTCCCTGGAGTTAATATTAGATGGCTCTCTCTAGAGTTGTCTTATTGCTATTATAAAAAGTCTTCAACATGGGGAAACTAAGTAGCTTTTGTGCATGAAGAAGATGAAGTTTGCAGTTTGTGCTGTTGAGTGGCTGTGCGAGCTGTGAGGGTCCCATAGATCACCTCACCTATTTAGCATGCCTGAAAGATCATCTCAGGGCATTTCTCTGACCCAAACAGTTTTACCATTACATGGCTTTCCTTTTTTTATAGAAGATGGAAGGATATAAACAGCAAACAACTCCAAAATGAAGCAATCCCAAGACAAGGTGTTGAGGAATTCGATTCACAGATATGATTTACCAGCTTTATCTTTTTGCTGGGAATAATGAATCCTAATTGCTATTATGCTAATTGTATTAATGAAGGCTAATGCATGCAGCAGCACAAGAGATTCTCCCAGGTTGGGTCCATGAGGAGGTGCATGGCCTGAGGCATTTGTGAGGGCTCCCAGGCTAATGAAATCAAACAGCCCAAATGGTACAGAGCCAACCTGCAGTGCCTTCCCCCAGCTGCTCTTCAGGGGTGAGGTTAGAGATGAAATATGCCATTCTGGGAACAGATAAAACAAAAGCAAAAACAAAATAAATTTTTTAAAAATTAAAGAAAAAGAAAACCAAAGCCTCCTGCATTTCAGTACTCCAGTAAGAGAGAAATCTCAGGAAAATGTTAACTCTTCCAAAACTCTCCCAAAAATGCAGAATGGCATCACCTGGACATGGACAATTTTTGCAGAGCTTGAGCTGAGGTACAGAGCAGAATTCTCAGCTCCTCCTTCAGATGCCCCCCAACAGCAACCACAAACCTCCTATTATACAACATCCCTCTGGTTTCTCAACCAGGCACCAATTTTTACACTTCACAAATTAAGGTGTGATCCTTCATACATCCTCTGTGTCACATCTCATACATCCTGCACCACCCAGGCAGCAACACAATCTCTAAAAGCCAACAAACCTCTTCTACCTCAGAAGAAATCCCCAATTCCTCATTCAGATCAGCATCTCTGCACCTAAAGACCCAGCATGTCAATGGATGGGGATCTCAGCCAAGCTGAGGTTTGCTCTCTTGGTTTCCAGGATGTCAGCAGAACACCTTGGAAAAAAACCACATCACATGGCTGTGTTCCCTTGTATTTGAAGATAACAAAAGGAAACAAAGATTTCCCTTTTTGTTCCCCCTTCACAGAGCTCTCTGCACATGCACTCAGTGCATGAACCTTCCCCAGGCAATGCCTTCCTGCACAAAAGACACTGATGTGGGGCAAGGTCCCTTACAAAGAGAAGATTTTTCCTTCCTGAGCAATGCACACATTCAGCCTGGGTAGCAGTTACAAAGGAAAGAGACCAAAGCATGTTCTCCACATAAATAGAAGCTATATCCATAGGCAAAGCAGGGTTCAGGAATGACACTCTTTTATTTGTCTTTGACTAATCAGTCAATCAGTCATTTACATCTTTTTGCATTAGCCAGTGATTATCACACTCTGTTCCCCACACTTTTTCCCTATTTCAATATTTGAAATGGCTAATCTACCTCAGTTTAGTCTTTGAAACACTTGCTCACCAGTTATTTGTTCACCATGATTTATCTTGTGCAATAAAGGCACACTGAATAGGAGATCACTGTTCAGACAGAACAGCAGCAGTAGGAAAAGGGCTCAGAAGAACGTGCCCAGAATGGTCCCTTCTGCAAGGAAGGCTGGGCTCAGAAGGTGCAGCTTTCTCTCAGCATGCTGAAAAATGCATTCAGGAGCTTTTCTGGACACCCCTCTTTTTCCCACATTAATTTCATACATTTTGTTCTAACATTATATCCTTCTCTGCACTGAACACCTGCACCTTCTCACAGTCCTGATGTTTTATATTCTCTTACCTCAGCTTTTCCTCACCTTCACCTTTTGTATTCCAACTCCAACCTGTTCCCACTATGGGGAACACTGCTCAGAGCAGGGGCTGCAGGCATGTCAGGGCTCCTCAGTGTGTGCTCACCCCTCCTGCAAATCAGGAGAGCTCAGACTTCTGAGCTTCCCCTCTTGGGAGTTCCTGCACTGGGCAGTTCTTGGGTGCAGCCTGGAGACTCATCACAGCCAATCCACTCAGAAATTATTGATCATTATTGGTTATTCAAGCCTGAAGTTCCAACTCTACAGCACTGCACTCATGGAGCAGGGAGCAGGGCTGAGGTCTGAGCAGGGAAGGGTGCAGCAAACACCAAGACAAACTTGTAACTTTAGAATCTGCAAATGTGAGAGGTTTTCTCATCCTTGCACAAAGAGCTTTTGTGAGGGTCACTGGGATTGGTGAGCTGGGACACGGCCCTGTGGTGAGGCACATGGGGTGTGAGTCAGGAGCTCTGGGGGATGCTCCTCAGCCCCTGGGTGATTCACTCTGAGCCAGAGCCTGCTGCTGCTGAAGGCAACAGCAAATCACCCACTGCTCTGTGTCAGTGACCAAGCACCCTGTGACCAAATGGAACTCTCCAAGAGTGGAACTCCCTGTGAGAAGGGCACAAACCCTCACAGTTATTAGAATTTATGCTGCCCTTCAAGATCCTGAGGATAAAGTGCTGCACACACACAAAGCCTCTGTAAAAAACAAAAGCATGTTGATTGAGCATTGCTTTATGCAAAGGGCAGAGCAGCAAGCAAAGGTTGCTTTCAGGAATACTTTCATCACTTGTGCAATCATTTTGCAGCCAGGCTCCCAGAGCCTCTCAAGAAATGGGTAATTTCCTGCACCAGGGCTGAGAGATGCCCTGAGGCACAAGCAGCCCCTGAAAGAGGTTTGCTGGGCAGCAGCCTCCAGGCATGAGGACCAGTGAGAATTTGGGAACTGGCACCTGAATTCCAGCCTGTACTGACAGAGCTGAGCGTGGATGTGACTTCTGCACTGCCAGACTTGGAAGCAGGCATTTCTGAAGCAAGCAGATGAAGCTGGTAGTGCCTCAGAGACACAAATCATTCATGGCACGTCACACATTTCTGAAGAGGCTGATTAGCTGAACCCTCAGGAGCCAGATCAGACAAACATTCATCCCCACACCCTCACTCAGGACAGAGGTCACTCATCCCTACAGGTAACCTGGGTGATGAACACAAGTTGTCTTACTCCTTCATTAGGTCACAGTATGCCAAGCTCAATTCAGTAAAATCTCCATTGCTAAAGGCTGTCTTGTCCACTGATTAAATGCCCCATGTAGTCAATTAGTTAAAATCACTGTCTATCCTATGATCACAGTGGGTTCCTAACATCCCAAACTGAATCTAAATATTGAGTTTTAGTCAAAAGAATTTTATCAAATGCCTGGGTTGTTTTTCCTTCTTTTCCAAACAAGCACTAAACATACACTGAGCTGAGAATTTAACAGATGTTTTTGTTACTATTATAATCTAATCTTTTCCTGCAGGCTGTTGTAGTAATTTTGCCACTAGAAGATAATAAAAAAACATTTTCTCCCCTGCAGAGCTTACCTTTGGCTGACTCAGCTGAGCAGCTGCAGTTTCCTTTACTTGCTTTGAAATTATTGCATCCCAATTGGGCAAGATATTTCTGCTACTGAGAAACAAGTGGCTTTGGAGAAAATGCCAGAGGCAATCAGATAAAGTCTCTTCACCTTGCTCTAGTTGCTTTAAAAGCTGGTAATTTGGGCTGCAGCTTTTTCAAGTGGTCCCACAAATGTTTGGGTTTACAGCCAGGAAAAACAGAGCTCCTGAGCCTGCCTCTCAAATAACTCTTAAGATTACTGGTGAAACTCCCAGTTTGCATCTCAGTGAGGAATTCCAGCAAGTGTGTAAGAGCTTCCAAAACAAACAAACAAAATACCAACAGAAAGTCAGCTCTCAATTGCAACTGCTTAACACTGACTGTGAGCACAAAGTGGATTTTGGGGCTTCCCTTGCCTCGTGCAACACTTGTCTGAGCACACCTCCACTTCTGACTGAAGAGAAACAAAAAACCTCCAAATCCCAGGTGGTTTGGCCAGCCCAATGCTGTGTTTGGCTGATGTGTTGTCCAGGTGAGCATGCTGAGAAACAACAAGAAAAATAAAATATTAAATCTCAGTAATAAAGACTATTATTAGCATAGTTTCATTAGCATATGAGAGCAAATTCAGAATAATTTTAGCATACAGGAGGGAAAAAAACAGTTTCAGAGTAATAATCTGTGGCTGGTTAGATCTGAATTAGTCTGACAGCTAAGACAAACTCTGGCATATTTAGTTCAGTGCTTTGTCTATTTATAGTTTACAGATATTTACAATTGGACCTTGTTTAAAAACCCCCAGCATTCTGTAGGGAATTAATTTCTAAGCTGGGCAGATCTCCTCAGAGTTAGCAGCTCCACACAAACCAGCTCCCAGGTGTGAGAACCAGTCTGCAAAGGCAGACCATGCTCCTTGCACTGACAGGCAACAGTCCCACAGAAAAGGGAGGAGGACTGGAAAGCCCTGATATATACATATATATATATATAACTTATATATCACTATGTATATAGTGATAACCTGAATCTGTCCAGCCCAGCAGCCTCCCCTCTGCGCTGAGCTTTCTCCCAGGTTTTCAGGGGTTTCTCAGTGACCTGATGGCCCTCTCTGCAATCCCCCCTCATACACTGCTAGGCACTGAACTTAGTCTCTGTCCTCATTTATCTGCTCATCTGACACAACCTCAAAGTGTAAAGAAATAAGGTCTTGTGGAAACTCCCATGATTGCCAAGCACTTTAGTTCTAAAGTGCACCATGAGCTTCCCAGCCCATATTATTATTACCAAAGAAAATGAAAACCTGGGAAAAAAAATATTTCTAATACCTTGACAGGTCCATCACTTTCCATTAAAAATAGAAAAGCTATTACAGAAAGTGAGCAAGCACCTGAATTATAGATCAGCCCAGGCCTGGGGTTGTGTGACTGTACCTGGCAAGGGCCAGAGCTCGGGTGCCCTGCAGCACCTTCAGCAGTGCTGGGGGCACTCACAGCCTCTGCCCACCACCCTCCTGTGGTGGGTCATGTAGGGGAGAGAGGAATGTAAAAGATTTCCCTGCAATGCCAATTTCGGTCTTAATAGAGCATTCTCTACACAGATGTCTGTAAGTGTAACCACAAAAGTGGTGAGAAGCTGTGATCCAAGGCTTGGGAGCAGGTCTGGTTTCTGTTTTGGACCAGTGTAATGTGTAGTTCTATTTATATCCCTCTTCTTAACTGTAAAACACCGGGGGTACTTTATCACTGAAACAATCTTTATACAATGCCATCCATGTGTACCCTTCTGCTGGATGGAATATACCGTGATTAGGGGGTGATCAAACTGGAAACTTAAAACTGCCAGCAAACTAAATACACTGAGTTGGGCTTGTGGGGCCAAGAGGAGCGTGTGCAGGAGGGTGCGGGATGGCAGCAGGGCACACAGAGCTATGGGGCACACACACAGCCGTGGGGCACAGACATGGGGCACACAGGAATGGGGTACACACAGCTATAGGGCACACACAGCCGTGGGGCACACACAGCCACGGGGCTCAGAGCCATGGGGCACTCGGCCATAGGGCACACAGGCAGCCGTGGGGCACAGCCAGCCGCCCTCACGGCCCTGTGGGGCAGTCCCAGCCCCGCCAGCCCAGCCCGGCCCCGGGGCGCCCATTGGCGGCGGTGGCGGTGGGCGGGGAGCGGCAGCGGGGCCCGGCCCTGGAGCGGAGCGGAGCCGCCCGGCGCGGCCCGTGGGAGCGTTACCGGGGCCGGCAGGTACGGGCCGAGCGGGGTTCGAGCGGGGCGGCGCGGGGCGGCGGGGAGAGCCGGGGGTTCGGTGCGGGACGGAGGGGAGAGCCTGGGGATTTCCGCTGCCGGGCCGGAGCGGGAGACAGGAGCGGTCTGGCGGCTCCGCTCCGCCCGCCGTGGGACAGAGCGGCGGGGTGAGGGAGCCGTGCGGACTGCCGGCTTCGGCCCGGGGTCCCGCGGTGTGCGCTGCCCGGGGTCCCGTCACGTGTGTGCGGAGCCTGCGGCCCTACGCCGCTCCAGAGGGACGGGTGTGTTGGGGTTTTTAGAGGAGAGGGTGTGTTGGGGTTTTAGAGGGGCGGGTGTGTTGGGGTTTTATTTAAGTCCCAACTTTGCCCGCGTACCAAACCCGGACGCTGTCCCGCTGCGGAGCTATAAGCGGATCCCCGCGTGGGCCCTGCGCCTGTCCCAGAGGGGCGCTGAGCTCCCGGGCGCTGCGAGGGACAACGAGGGACAGTTGTCGCTTCCCTGGCGGTCCCCTCGGCAGCCAGCCCGTGTGTGTCCTTGGTCACGAGTCCGGAGAGCCTCGGGATGAGTGCGGGGACAGGGAGCGGGGCACGGACGGGGTAAGGCTCTGCCTTGAGTTTCGTGGTTTTCCCCCTTCCTCCCTCCCTTCCTGCCCTTCCTGCGCTGCTTGGGCGCCTCTGAGCCTGGCTGGCACTTGCAAGAGCGGCAGCTGAGCTCAGGCTGCCAGCAGCGGGTTCGGTAGCATCAGCCTGAGCTCCTCAAGCCCTGCCCGGCCGTCCCCTTGCTCTGGCCCTGCTGAGCAGCAGTGGCGAGACGCTTGGCAGCTCGGTCAGTCCCTGTCCCACCGGGACTGTCACATTCCTAAAGGCCCCCCGTGACAGCCAGCCCCAAAATGTGCATGTGCTGAGTTGGGTCCTCGTAAGCACGGCAGGAAGGGGCTTACCAGAGCCTGCCCTCCTTACCTCAGCAGTTACAGCGTGCCGGGAGAGAGGGAGAAGCGAGCTGAAATGCCCTCCGGCAGGAAAAGGAGAGGAACTTTGTTCTTCTTGCTCTAAATGCCTGCTCGGGCAGCTGCATCCTACTTGCCCCTTGGTGAGCAAGAGCTTATGCCAGCCCTAACTCCAGGAGAGATTTCTCAGAGCAAGGCAGAAAGAGGGATTCAGGAAAAGCTGCAGAGAGATGAGGCTCGGGGCATTTTCTACTGGCAGCCCTCAGCAGTGAGATCTGGGTGTCATGGACCATCCCATGTGTGGTATGCATGAGGTATGCAGTGGATACCAGGGCTGTCAGCTCTGCCTGATGGCAGGAATGAAAGGATCAGGTGGAACAGCTCTCTGCATCGGTACACCTAAGCCTTAGGTACATACAGACTTGAAAAACATACCCCAGACTTGCTGACCCGTGAGCTGAAGCTGAAATGCTGTGCCTGGCAGGCATCAACATGGCTGTTTATAATCACAAGTGAACAAGCCCGCATTGTTAAATGCTGTGGCGTGCTTACTTCTGGAGGGGAGTGCCAAGCTGTGGTTCTTTTCCTTTGAACATCAGTCATGTTCACTGCACAGTATTTGATCACATGCAGACCCAGCAGATCCTGATGGAAAAAACAACCCCAGAGTTTGCCATGCCAGAAACTTCTGTGAAAAGCAGCATGCCAGAAAAACACATCTTGCCACCTTAATTTCAGCTGGGTAAACTGCTGCTGCTGCATGTGGTACCTGGGCACATGTAGCACTTGCTAATAAGCACTGTGACTGTGCTGAACTGGCACAGCAAACTTAAGCAAACAGGAAAAAAAAATAATTTACCAAAATGAATAAAGTAGATTAGACTTCATACCCTCGCTTTGTTCCAAAGGGAGAGGCTCTCATCTCCCAGGAAAGCAGACCATAGTAACACTCAGCAGCTATCTTTATTTACCAGACTCACAAAGTGCCTGCATTCCAAAGCCAAACTGTGGATTATTTGCAGTGAGTCACAGTATTAACATGAAATTGGGATTTATGTGGTCGGTCAAGCTGAGCTCTGTGTGGAACTCAGGGCAGGATGGATCTGGCTTGTGGTGGGATGTGATGAGTCAGCCCTCCAGATGGCTGTTTCTGCCCCCCTACCTGAACAGGAGTAACACAGAGTGAATTGTCCAAGCCTAAAGGTAGGCACTGTGATTCCCACTCCCACCATTTTATTTTTTTTAACTTTTTATTATGTGTATGTGCTGTTCTCCAGTCACTTCTGCCTGAGGTGGAGAGAGATGGGAGGAAAACATTCTGCTTTTACATCCCACGAAAACTCCTTGAAGAAATACCCTGGGCTAGAGCAACCAACAATTTTAGTCTTAGAAGAGTTTTTCCCACAACAGAGTTGGCTTTTCTTAGGTTAACTCGTGGTATTTTAACTAGGCAGCAAACCAGAGGGTGGAGGAGTAGGGACATAGCTGCAGGTAGAAGTCTGATGTGTAATGAGAGCTCACCTTTGTTTTTTTCACACTACAGGGTTGTGTCCAGCCCTTTCTCCTTTTTGCTCCATGCAGTAAGTGCAAGAGGGACCCAGCTCAGTGGAACAGCTAAAGCTTTCACAGCAGCACAGCTTACACTCCTCTTTGGAAAGGAGCTCAGATTTCTTGACTCTGTGCAGGCAGGGTCTCTATATCTGACAAAATATTTTCATTTCCACTGGAATCTGTGTGCAGAGATCTTTAGAAATAGAGACATGTCAAGTACCATAAGTTCTTGAGAGGTTGGGCCATGCTTCTAAACTACATAAAATGAAAGAGGCAGGCTAAGAGCTCCATAACCCAGCAGCACAAGGAAACTGGTGGGACTGCTTTGGTTTATCCCATTTGGTGTGGCTGGTGCCCAAAGTTCTTGACAGTATATTATTGCATTCACAGTCTTTGCACACCAAGGATCCCAAGCTGTAATTTGAGTTTTTCCTTTATTATTTGTGTGCTCATCTTGCTCTTTCACACAGAAACTCCTCATCCAGGGATCTGTGGAGAGATGACATCCCAGGATAGGTGGGTGTCTGGGTAGCCCTAGTCAGAGAGTTTGTGGACAGCAGTTTGCCCTGCCTGTGTGCTCTTCAGCCTCATTTGTGTATTTGAGAGGGACAGGGTGAAAACACCTGGTGCTTATTGCAGCAGGACATCTCTTGTCCCTGCACAGATGCACTCAGGCTGATGGAGCCACGCTGGGAATGGAGGCTCTCTCCTCTCTGGTGACAAGGGACAGAGCCTTGGCCCAGCTGCTGCACATCTGTGCCATGGCAGGTTGGCTGGGGAGTGCTGGCAGCCCCTGCTGCTGCAGGCAGCCCTGGATTCCCGCTCTGGCTGCAGCCTGGCCAGAGCACTCAGGGAATGTGAAGTGAGTGGATGTGCCCAGCAGTGCCCAGCCCCACCCAGTGCACTCCAGGGCTTTGAGGCCCTGAGGATTCACTTTCCCCCTGCAGCTCGAGGGGCACCCCAAGGAAGGCAGCTCATAGGAGCACTCAGCACTCAGTGAAAGCTGTTCCTGCAGGCTGGGTTGCTCCAGATAGGTCTGCCATGGCTGAACCTTGTGCCTTTTGACCCTAGAGAGGGAAGCTCTGGGAACCCAGAGGAATTGCCCAGTCTGCCTGCCAGATGGGTCAGCTGAGAGGTGCATGGTGTGCAGCAGCTCTGTGGTTTCCCTTCCAGCACAGCAAAGGGGTGACTGGGGTGAGGAGCAAGGGTAGAATGTCCCACACACATGGGACCAGGTATGTTGTCATCCTCCTCTTCCCTCTAGCCTCCTTGGCAGCAGGGACTCTGGGCAAGGAGCACAGGGATAGCAGTGGAGAGCAGCTCTGCACGAGTGCTTCCATCAGCCAGCAGCAGCAACCAGGCTAACAGCACATGGCCCTGTGATCTTGGAGCTGCCTTGTGATGGCTGAGCTACCTCTGTGCAGGAGGAAATGACTCACACTGCCATGGCCAGCTGGCCTTGGGCAGCACCCTCCAGCCTGCAAGGGGCAAGGAGAAAATCCACTGCCAGGGAGCACCTCCCTTAGCGCAGCCTGCCAAGAGCCAGCAGCTGCTTTCACTTCAGGGTTACCCTTACCTGGGTTTCCTGCTAGAACAAAGCACAGCACAGTGTCAAACCCCAGACTGAGTGAGAAGGAGGGTGCAGAGGTGTGCGAGAGATGAGTGTGCTGCATTCCACTTCCCCTTCAGCAGAGCTGACTGTTTTCAGAATGATGTGTCTCGCATTTGGAAGCACTGTCAGTCCTGGGATAACAGAGGAAAGGCTGAACTTCTCTGGGTTTATTCACATCATGGGGGCTTTTTAAATTTCTTTTTTTACCTTTTTTGTCTATGCATGGAAGAGGTGATACCACAGAGTTTTCTTTTGTTCCTGCCTCAGCTCAGGCCCAAAATGGAGCTGTGGGAGGTGTGTGTCTGTAAGCTGTCCTTGAGAAAGCAGATGTGGATCTATGGATCTGCATAAAATCAGGCTCAGATCAAGCAGCTTTTTTTTCTAAGGGGACACAGGGAAACTGGTAAAAAGCACAACCAGGAAGACCTGGCTCTGCCTTCAAGTGCTTCCATTGGTGTATATTGAACCTTCTCAGTATAGCTTGGGCTGTTGCAAAATGAGGTCAGAAAGTTTGAAGATTTTATTTAGAAAGGTAACAAAGTACAGCCAGATGTGCTCATGAGATCACCTGTAGCCTCAGATTGCATCAGGAGCATCTCACCTGTGCATCCACTGGCTACTCACCCTCACCCTGGTGCAGGTGTCTGCAGTTTCACCTCTTCCCTCTTTGTTTTCCTCTCTGCAGAGGGAGCTGGACATGATGGACCACCTTGCAAACACGGAGATCAACAGCCAGCGCATCGCTGCTGTGGAGAGCTGCTTTGGGGCTTCTGGGCAGCCCTTGGCCTTGCCGGGCAGGGTGCTCCTGGGAGAAGGGATTTTAACCAAGGAATGCCGCAAGAAGCCAAAGCCTCGCATCTTTTTCCTCTTCAACGACATCCTGGTCTATGGCAGCATCATCCTCAACAAAAGGAAGTACAACTCCCAGCACATCATCCCCCTTGAAGACGTCACTCTGGAGACGCTGCCAGACACCCTGCAGATGAAGAACCGCTGGATGATCAAAACCTCCAAGAAGTCCTTTGTGGTGTCGGCAGCGTCCCTGACAGAGAGGAAGGAGTGGATCAGCCACCTGGAGGAGTGCATCAAGCACCTGCTGAGCAAGACGGGCCGGCAGCCGTGCAGGGAGCCCGCGGCACCCTGGATCCCCGACAAGGCCACGGACATCTGCATGCGCTGCACGCACACCAAGTTCTCCACGCTCACCCGCAGGCACCACTGCCGCAAGTGCGGCTTCGTCGTGTGCGCCGACTGCTCCCGCCAGAGGTTCCTGATGCCCAGGCTGTCCCCCAAGCCCCTGAGGGTCTGCAACCTGTGCTACAGGCAGCTGCTGGCCGAGAAGAAGAAGGAGGCAGAGGCGGATCGGAGGCAGACAGAGCCCATCCCCTCTGCCATGCAGGGCTATGAGCCCTCCAGCGGCGATGAGAGCGACAAGTCTGACGATGACAGGGCTGAGCATTGGCCAGCTGACTCAGAGTTTTATACCTCACAGGTATCCTGGTCATCTTTCCACAGCTGACCTCTCTGGGAGCTATGGTGTTTATACACTGGGAAGCCAACCTCTGGCCTCCAGTGTCCTTCTCGATGGTTTCTCTGAAGGCCGTGCCTAGGCAGGTGGGTCCTGGCCCCTGTGTGTGCTGTGAGAGCTGAGACATTGTTTCCCCTCTGAGAGTGTCTCATACAATGTGAGCACAGAGACAACAGCTCAGTGAAGAGCATTGAGGACTGGGGCAGTGCCCTGTGGATCAGTCTTGGCCAAATGAGCTCACCTTCAGTGCCTTATTCTTCATCTCTGCTAAAACATCTCTTGTTTGAAATGGTTTGAGATTGGCTCTTGGGAGGAAAAGGAGCATGAAATCTCAGAGTTGAACACATTGGCCTGCTCACCGTGTGTTCCTCTGTCACAGCAAGGGCCACTCTGGATGTCCCTTTCCATGAGCATTCTGAGATTCTCACTGCAGGCATGCCAGCCTGAGGGAATAGCTGCTCATCCCTGTATAGTACAGCCAGCACTGGATTCCCTGTGTTCTCAAGGCTGGAAACACTCAGAGAATGGTACTTGGAATGCAGGGAGCTTGTGTGGGGCTCAGTGTGAGCTTCAGCAAAGCATGGAGCATCCAGCTCTCTCACATGGAAAGAGGCCATGCCAGGAGGAGGGAGGGGAGGGCAAAGGGACAGGAAAATGACCCTGAGCAGTGAAATATGGAGGGAGAGAGGTGCTGCAGTTCACTCAACTGAGTGCAGAGCCCAGATCTCAAACACAGGCAGTTATACCAGATTACTAGAAACTTGAAATCTCAAGCCTATCAGGTAAAAGGACAGCCCAGGGAAGACTTGATAAAAGTCTGTAAAAATCCAGGGAAAGCCCAAATTAAGATCCTGTGAAGTACAGCACTTCAGCTTCCCCTTCCCTCCTGTGCTGCTGCCCAAGGCATCAGATTCTCACTTGTGGGCTCACCTCCTGCCTTATCAGTCTCACAAGTCCAAAGTTAAGGTCCTTCATGTACTTCAAGGATGGGAGCCAAAGACTTTCCAGTTTACTTGAGATCAACTTTTAAGTTCAAATTCAGTTAGAAATAAACTGTGTTTATTCCAGTATTCTATCATAATGTAGCAAGGGAGTAAATATAGAGGAAATCAGACAACAGCAATTGTTTTGCAGCAGGCATTTCTACAAACTCCATTATTACTTTTAGTATATATTTGAATTGTGTATTTTGTGGTCTGGAAAAGCAGCATGACTGGGAATACACTGCCAATGTTGTAAAATGTTTCCTTACCATGAGCTGTCACAAGCAGAGCATTGCTTGACAGGTGGCCATGTGTTTTCTTAAATTTCAGTTCAAGATAATTATTCTTGCTCCTCTCTTTTATAAACTGCTACTGTTCCAGTGAATTTGTATCACTTGACTGTGTGTGAATAAAGATACTGCCAACAGGAAGGAGCCAGGAAAAGAGGACAATAAAGGATGTTATTATTGAACAAGGGTCTTAACAAGAGCTGGGACTCAGGCCTGGCCAGCCCAGCACAAGTGGTGACTCCTCTGCTGTGGGGAGACTCCTCTGGTTTCTATTTACTCCTTGAAGGTGAGGACATCAATCTGATGCTTCCTTCCTATTCATACCCTGTTGTTGTCTGACAGGCTTTCCCAGGTCTCCTGCAATCCCTGCAGTAGTCTGTATCAACTGGAACAGTCTTTTTCCACTGGGGACACAGCTCAGAGTGGGCCAGCAAACCTTATGACCTAAGCAGATGTTTTGGGGCTTTAAAGCAATAAGTACACTGAGTTCTGTTTTTTCCATCCCTCTCCAGACTTAGTTCCTAGCTCTGCACAGCAGTGATTGTTTTTACAATGCCTCCCACCCACCAGAAGGGTGTACATCCTATGCAAACAGAAAATGACCTTAAAAATAAACAGCCATTAGAGTGGTTCACGAGCCAAAAATAGCCCAGCTGCTGAGTGTGCATCCAATCAGAAACGCAGTGCAGTTTGGAACCTAATCCTTAGTTCAGTTAGAGATCAGCTTACTTGTGTGTTCGAAGGTCTTACTACTGCCAGCCCCAAAAGACCTATGAACTGCTTTTATGCTCTAATGAGGGACAGGCACTCCTCTAAAGAATGCCTTCTTGGTGAGCAAAAGCTTTTCTTAATCACAGCAGGGGAAAAAAAATCAGAACAAACCACCAAAAACAACTCAGCCCTTTTTTCTGATGCATGCTGCTGATGGCTTCTGGGGAAATGCACACATCTTCCACCAACTGCAAGCCCCAAGAAACCAAGCAATTCTTAAACTTTTAATGCCTATGGTAAAAGGATTCTGCCCAGGAAAACATGGGGAAATTTAAATAAAGCCTCTCCCCTACTTCCTGAAGTTCTGTTGTGGAACTCAGCACTGGGATTAGAGCCTGGGGCTCCTGGCTTCTGGCCTGCTGAACACATGGGTTTTAAATCACAGGCTGTGTGCTGTTACAGTCCAGCCTGGAGTTTTCCAGGCTGATTCTATCTCCAGTGCATTAATAGGGCATTTCCTGATGGTTTGTGCTCTCTCTATTTTAGCTCAATAAAGCCCTTAGCAGAGACCCATTTCAGTTTGCAGCCCCACGTGGCCAGGAAGGGCTCCAGTGCTCTCCTTGGGGAACATCTGCAGGCTGGAGGGTTTGTGGGGTCACAGCCTGCTCCTGAAGGGCTCCCAGACATCAGCTCTGGGGTCATGTGCCAGAAGAGGTTCCTTGCTCAACCCCTGCCTGAAGGTGTCACACCCAAAGGGCACAGCAGGGTGAGGGTGTCCCCACTGCACACCATCCTCTCCAGAGCGGGTTACAAGGGGAGGAAGAGGATGGCACTGGTGCAGCAGCCAGTTAGGAAAGCTAAAGAGAAGGTAATGGGGAGCTTTGCAAATAAAGGATGAAAAAGGTTGCAGGAAAGCTGTGTTTGCTGTCCCAAGGCACAGCTCAGGCACACCCCAGCTCCCAGCACGTGCTGACTCAGCATTCACGAGCGCTCAGGAGGGAGAGGTGAGCCAGCTGCTTCAAGGCTTGCTCCCAGTTACTCAGACACTCAGTTTCTATCCAAGCTGGATTTCTGGCTCTGCCACAGCTCACAGCCTCCTCCAACTCACTGCTGCAAGGCAGTTTCTCATGTTCCTTGCTCTGCCTGGGTTTTTGATTAGGGGGAGGAACTGAGGAGTACCCACGGTCCCAGCTGCTTCTGAGCTGCAAAGTGGTGTCTCCAATGAAAAGCACAGGCTTCTGTTTCCCACCCTTTCTGCTGCAGCCCATGGGCCTTTAAGGATGGTGCTGGCAGGAAGGAGATGTTGCACTGCTGTCCCATCTATGGTGGACACAGAACAGAAACCCTTGTCCAAGACCTGTGTGCTGGAGATGGTGTCCAGGGCCCGGGACAGGAGCCCAGGCTGCACACCAGGGGCACAGCACTGCAGGGCAGCACCCAGCCTGCTCTGCTTTATGGTACCTCTCACAGGCACAACCCCAGTGCCATGCAGGGAGGAGCCTCTCCTGCCTGTGAGCTGGTTCATAAAGCCTCCAAACACAGCCACTGCTGGGGTCCTGTGCTGCAGGCGGAGGAGAGGAGGTGCTGTGAAGTGCTGGTGAACCCCCAGCAACACCAAAGCTGGCATTTGACTTCACTTCCAGTGAGGGCCAGAAATGCAAAGAAGCAAGGAGCAGGTTTTCTGTAAACCTTGAGGTTCACAGCCCAGAGCAAGCTACACAAGCTCCCAGTGTATTCCTGTAGGGAGGGGAGAGAAAGAGGAGGAGGGCAGCTAGAGAAAAGGTTTTCCTTCAGCAAAGCTCCATCGTGCAGCACCTTCTGTTGCACACACGTGGGGCAGAGCATGTGCTGCTGGCAGCCACCCTGCTCCCTGTGATCCTGCTGCCCAGGCTGCCCCGGGCAGCACGGCCAGCCTCTCCTCTTTTAAAGTCACAAACACAATGTGTTTTGGTGACAGCCTCTGGAAAAAAGTGGATTACAGAAGGAAAAAGCATTAACTCAAGGCCAGGCAGGTCTCTTCCCCTCTAACAGCAACAAGAAAAAAAAAATTCACATGTTTTTTAAAGGAAGAGTTATTACATAAAGTAAAATTAGAGCCTTAGTGGCTTCATATAGAAAGGATTTCCTGAGTGCTTTCAGGAGTGCCCCTCATAGGCTCAAACAGCTCCAATAGCGGGGTGAGAGTCAGAACCAACCCACAACCCACAGCCACCAGCACCCAGGTCACAGGGTGACACAGCTTCCTGGCTTGTGTCACGGCCTCTGACTTGATGAGTGCTCAGCAACAAGTTCCAGACAAACTGACCTGAGTCTCCAGATCCTGCCCAAAATGCCCTTGAGCACACCTGGTTCCTGTTTGGGCAGCTCCTGAGAGCCAGGTGCTGTTCACAGTCCAGCAGTGTCTCACATGCACAGCCTGTGAGCAGCCCTGCTCCCCAGTGCCAGCACTGCCCTGCACAGCTCCTGGGCAGCAGGGAGCTCCCAGCACTGCAGGGCTGGCTGCTCTGGCTGGCAGCACCCAGCTGCTCTCCTGACACTCTCCCAGGCACAGCTGTGTGCAGGGGAGCAGGGCAGCAGTGCTGCTGTGCAGTGCCCCTGCTGCATGGGTGCCTCTGCAGCACAGCTTCCTGCTGGGGCTCACACAGGGCATTGCCTCCCCCCAGACCTCAGCAGAGGTGCCTGCTGTCAGCACATCCATCTGCAGGGTGCGAGGCTGCACTTGTGCACTCACAGCACCAGGCTGGAGGCAGACACAGCCCCTGCAGGCTGAGCAAGCCCCTCTGGCTGTGCTGGTCCCACTGGGGATGTCACACTGCAGCCATCTGTGTGCAAGGAGACAGCTCTAATGATGAGAGGCTCTGCAGAATCCACTGGCAGAGAGCTGTTCATCTGGGGACGGTGACAAATGGAGACTGTCACACTTGGCTGCTTCAGGACTTATAATGCCACATTTGGAGAGGTGTTAGCTCCAGAAAAACAGGATCTGGAATGCAGCTGGTGTAGCCCTGGAGCAGGGGCAGCCCTCTGGAGCAGCAGCAAGTGAGCATCCCTCCCACCAGCTGCAGCTTCCCTCTCCTCAGGGACACTCAACAGCCAAAGCCCAACCATGGCTGTGCACAGAAGGGATCCAGAAGGATGTGTTTGTTGGTTGAGACCTTACAAGTCAGAGTCCTCACCCTTCAGGAGAACCATCTGGGCAGTGCAGGAAGAGTGGGGGAGCCCCCAGCACTGGAAGTGCTGCTCCCCTTGGGAAATGGGGAAGGGTCCTGTGCTGGAAGCTGGCAGAGGAGCTGGGCATTGCCCAAGCACCCTGGACACAGACTGTGACAGGCTGCTCCAGAACAGATGTGCCTTTAACAGCTCTCTGGGGGCTCAGCACCTCCTGGCCAGCTCTGCCTCCCACTCAGAGCACTGGAACTTTCTCCTCTTGCTCATCCTCCCCACCAGAATTTGCCTCTGGAGGCTGGATTGTCCTGGGGCCAGCTCATCCAGCTACACAGGGACAAGGCTGCAAGCAGGGCCTCCCTCCCAGCTGTACCAGCCCTGCACAACAGGCACCTCTGTGAGCTGGAGAGTTCCTGGCTGCACGTTAGGCAGTGACAGCAAGACAGGGGAAGAGAAGAAGCTTAATACATAGAAATAGAAATTAGATAGATAGATAGATAGAGAGAGAGAGAGAGATAGTCTGCAAAACGAAGCAATAGCATGATCATATCTTAATACAACTTCCACTTTGAAAGGGTGTGAATAAAGATTTCCCTCTTGAAAATTCCCCTAGTTGGTTCTGGTAGTTTGAAGACATTTCCTCTATGGCGCAAGTAATAAAGGCATTTGATTTAATTTCAAGTTGATGTTGCAATTTTGAGGTCATGAAGTAACTGACTGCAACTGATGGACCTGGAGAGGTCAGGTCCTCTGCTTAATCACTTGTTTGTACATGGGAAAGCAGTGAGAGAGGAAGGCTCCACTCCTGAGCAGAATAAAAGACACAAAGGCAAATGGGCAGGTCTTCCCCAGCACAGGAAACCCCTTTTGTACAACACAGAAAATACCACATTTTTTTCAGAGTGTGATTGCTTTGGCAGTCCCTGTGTTGTGTTTTACTCACAGCAGCACATGTGTTGGCACAGCACTGCAGGAACTGGGAGAACATGAGAGCAGTCTGACTAACCCAGAGCCAGAGTTCACCTCTCCCAAAATCACGAGGGACAGCATTGAAGGGGCACCTACAGAGCAATTCTGCTCTGCTTTAGTCTCCTGTCAGCCTGCTGAGAAACTTGTGGAGGCACTGGTTGGTGTGGCCAGTCCTCACTCTCAATCTGCCTAATCACTTGCTGAACACATTTCTGTTTTGGCACTTGGAGCATCCTGTGCCAATGAGCTCCACAATTCCCTGTCCCACGGTGTGAACAAGCACTTCCCTCACCTCTGCCAGTTCAGGGGGTGCACCCTGCCTTCTACAGTGTTGTTCCTCCAGTTCAGCTCTGTGCCAGTCACAGCTGTGACAAAATCTCCTCCATTAGTGCTTTTTCCAGGTGGAACAGTTTAAACCAACCCATCTCTTTTCACAGGTGCCCTCCCATACAGAATTATCCTTCTCTGTATCCCTCCCAGCCCTGCCATGCCCTCTGTGGCTCCCAAAGGACAAACACCAGCGTTCCAAGCAGGCTGCACAGACTATCCAAGATGTGGCAGCTACCTGAGTTTGTTCAGTGACCTAACTACATTTGCTTCTTGGTTTCCTTTCTTGTTGCCTTCTGACTCACTGCTGAGCACTGTCAGAAATCTGTCCAGTGACCTCAAGCCCCTTCCTGAGAGAAATCAGGTCAGCACTGTGTGGTCAGGGTTACCCTCCTGGTGGCACTTACCAACATGCAGGGTTCTGCTGACTGCAGGCTGGTGGCAATGCCTGCACCTGCTGGCAGGCACTCGGGGGCTGTAGAAGGTGCCTTTGCTGCCCAGTAAGGTTTTGAAATCTTGCAGATAAAGCAGAGCATCCCCTCCATTCCTCCCCACGGCAGCACAGCACAGCATGACCTTGTTTTTCTTTGTGGCACTCCGCACCAGGACAATCCTGTTCTTAGAACAGAGCAGCTGCAGCACAGAGCTGGGCTCCTGGGCTGAGCCCAACAGTGCCTGGGTTTAACTCACCAGCACTGGGACTCATCCTCTGGGCAGGCTGGGAGATGGTGTGGCTGGAAATGCAGCTGCTGCAAACACTGCAACCACATCGTCAAACACTTGGCACGTGCAGCTTTCCACGAATATCCAAGGTTCCCAAAGACAAGCCAAGGCCAACCAGAGGACAGGACATGGGGCAGCTCTGAAGCTGGCTCTGTGAGCAGCCTGTAGCTGGTTGATTGATTTCCTAAGTGCTGTCTGCAGATACCATCCAATTTCGGTCTATTGCATAACAATACAGCACAGTTACTTCAGGCACAACACAAACACACCTTTGTCACGAGGCAGCTTAATTAGTTAGGAGAGCAGAGCACTTGGAAGATGCAAAGCACTACAAGAGTGCTCCTTATTATCCTCGCTGGCACTTATCATCAGTGGCACGGTGTGAAGGCTGATCCTCACCCCGTACTCACCAGGGATGTGCTGCTGCCATTGTCAGCAGCCCCAGTCCCACGGGGCCGGGTTGAGCACATGAAAGTCTGAAATTAGGATTAGACTCAGCGTCAGCACAGGCTCCTGCAGAGTTAAACTTCAGACAGCAGAAAGCCTCAAGCATGCAGGCGGCTGCCAGGCTGTTCGCTGTGGTTGTGGAACAAATGTTTTTATACACAGATTCCTGGAGAGAATGGCTGGGGAAAGCATGCCAGCCCCTTTTATGGAAGCCAGCAAAATGAGATCCAGGAGCCTCCCTCACCAGCACCCCAGTTAGCCTTTTATTACAGACTTTGTTCCTGCACAAGCCATTAATAAACTGCAGTTTGGTCAAAGTCTGCTGCAGGAACTGTGGCCCACAGACAGGCACAGAGCAGGCAGCTGATTCCTACTGATAGCTCAGCAAGGATTCTGCTTCAATCTGTTATTTTCTGGATCATTTTGCCCTATCCCCTGCTTTGTTGAGCAACCAAGCATTTGCTCTTGCACCCCATCTCTCTTAAGCCTAAATATTACATTCAGCTTTTGTGTCTTTTGTATCCTTCACTGCTCTAAAAGGGAGCAAGTTTTTAACCTAGGATTTCGAAAAACTGGTTATGTAGGGCTTAAAACTTACCTGGAAGAGCAAGATAGAAAGGTGAGATGGCCCCCTCATTTTTTTATCTTGAAAGAGGAGGATTTGTAGAGCCAGAGAGGTTTTGGTAAATGCAGACAGCAATCAAAAATCAGAGCTGCCCTGGGCTCCTTTCTTGCAGAAAATTTCCATCAGTACCAAGCAGAATTGTCTGCCAGGGAGAGGGCAGAAATGGAGAGGAAACATCCATTGGACAGTTAGCTGGGTGAGAACAAAAACTAATTTTGGGAATCTACACCAATATCAGAAGAATGAGCTTACCTACACCCAGGACAGGCTTTACCCACTTCATAAGGAGAGGCAGCTGTGAGGGACTGCCAGCACCTGGGGGGGTACAGGTGAGGCTAAACACACACCTGCACTGGCTCCATGGTCTCCTGGGGGGGTACAGGTGGGGCTAAACACACACCTGCACTGGCTCCATGGTCTCCTGGGGAGGTACAGGTGGGGCTAAACACACCTGCACTGGCTCCATGGTCTCCTGGGGAGGTACAGGTGGGGCTAAACACACACCTGCACTGGCTCCATGGTCTCCTGGGGGGGTACAGGTGGGGCTAAACACACCTGCACTGGCTCCATGGTCTCTCCCACTGCCAACACTCAAGTCTCTGTAAATGCTCAGGAGCTGATTCTGATTCTCCAATTATTTTGCCTTAAGATTTCAGCACAAGGAGCTGCTCAGGGAGCTGCAGCAGGGCCAGGCAAAAATAAGAACTTCAAAGCTTTGTAGAATGAACCAAAATTACCAAGATTATTCATCATATCTCACTGACTGATTCCCCAAATAACAAACCCTTCATTCTGTCCTCAGATTACATGTACAAAGTAATCTGAGAGTGCTCTACTCCAAAGCAGCATGTCAGAGCACAGGACGGATTTAATTTCACCCTAATTCACTCCTGCCTACTGAAGCTGAGCAGGGAATAAGGAACACAAAACATTTGCATCCTGCTAGACACCCTGTACAGGGGCTAATTAGTTAAGGTCAAACATCAGTGTAAATCTTTCACTCCCCTGCCACAAAGAAAGTAGCTACATTTCAAAACTTAGCAGTTTCTTCTTTGTCCTGATTGCTGTGAAGCTCTGCTAACATTTCTTACATTCCTTCTTTGATGCTCATGTGCTGACTGCAGGAGCAGAGATTGGTTAGCTGCAGAACAGTGCTATCACATTTCTGTAACACATCATTTCCTACTGACAGATTACAAAGTGCTTAACAAAAAGCACATTCAGGATCTAGATGGGAAGTTACTCAGGGTCACCCAGCAAACAAGCAGAAGAGCCAGAGAAGGTGACAGATCTTCTGAGGCCCAGCAGAATGGGCTTGCCTCAAAGCCAACTGCTCTCCCTGCTGCCAGCTGAAGGGTGAAAGAAGAGCAGGGGCTGGGAGGGAACTGCAAAGGTGCACGTGTTCAAATGCAGTGTCTGTTCTGAGTGAAGAAAGCTGTAATGCTCACATTCAATTCTTCCTGCTGAACAGTCATCCAAAGAAATTAATACCTTCATTTTTGCAGACTTCAGAATAATTTTATATATTTACCTCGTAGGCTCTTCTGGAATTCATAAATCACACTTAATGAGAAGTATTAGCCCACACTTACTGCAATTACATGATGAATGTTTGATTTCTGGCTTACAGCCTGAAAAATACATAGATTTCTGTGATCTCTAGAAAGGTAAAGATGAAACCTCATGTTTTAATTAGGGGCTAATAGCTTTAGTTCACTTCAATGCAAAGGCCTTTGGTTTTTTAAAAGCTTTCCAACCCAGCTGAAAGGCTGCTACTCAATTAGTCTGGAGTTATACATCAGCTGATCAAGCAGTGACAGCCTAAGCTACTGCTTTCTCTGTAGGAGCTTTTAGCTGGGGGGAAATGCATTGCTTTGACATCCTCTGGCTGCAGCAGCACTGCCAAAGTGCTGATGAAGACTGAGCTCAGCAGGTCCCACCACTGCAGCTACACAGGATCCAACCCTGAGCCTGCCCCTGATCCCCAGGGAGCTCTGCTGGAGCTGCTGCCACTCTGTGAGGAAAAAACCGGGAAAATCTCATCTCCACATGAATCTGTGCAGTTTTGAACAGCAGTATTAATTTTGGAATCAGTGATTGGAAGTGTGTGTATGTGAAAGCAGCAGAACAATGAACAGAGAGGCCTGTCTGGATAGTGAGGGATGCCATTCCATCAAATGGAGGATTCACTCCTGCTGTCCAGCCCCACAGGCCCCACACTGGGGAGAGCACAGCACAGGCAGCTCCTGAACAAGACCCTGCTCTGACAGCAGGACAGGCACAGAAGTCTCAGCAAACCACAAATGCCAGTCCTCCTGTCAGCCCAACAGGCCAAGGGGCTCACAGGAAGGCAGCAGCAGTAGGATATAAAAGATATCCTAAAGGAAAGAAAATATTTGTCCAAGAAGTTAGCTAATCATCAGCAATCAAGAAGAACCAGGAGATGAAGTGAGGATTTGACTCATCCTCCATGTGCACAAGCAAACCTGGCCAGACCCTCTAGCAGGTATGGCTGTCTCTTCCCTCATCCTGGGAGCCCTGTGAGCACCACCACACTGTGCTGCAGCCCTGCAAGGAGAGAGGCTGACTTGGAAAAGCTGCCCACGGAATGCCAGTCCCTGTTACCTTTCATAGTGCCTAAGAGGTGAGAGATGATGTGACAAATAAGATGTGAACAGGCTGAGCCAAGAGCCACCCTCCTCTGTGGGGCACAAAGAAATGCAGCCCTGCAGGTAACAAACTCCTCACTGGCTGCCAGCTCCACTGTGGACAATCTGCCTTTGCAAACCAGCTGCTGCTCAGCTCACAAAATCCACTTGTCCCTCAGTAATCAAGAAGTAAACTGCCCTCCTCTGCCTGATTCTGTATTTTCTCACTATAATTAAATGTGACATGCAGCTGCAGTAAATATTTGTGCTGTCACAGCTCACATATGATAATCACCAAAGAGCCAACTTCTGCAGGGAATGCATATAAATTTTAGTCTAGGCTGTAGCTGGATTGATATTTTTAGTCTAATACAAATTCACTAAAGCTAGAAATTTGACAGAGTAAGAGCAAAAAAGGAATGCAACCTTACTTTCCATAGTGAAAGGTAGCTAACTGAGTTACCCAGATACTGAGGCAGCCTTGAGAGGCTGAGTTTAAGAATTAATCTAATTGCCACTAGATGGCACATCTCATTTACCAGTCTGTATCTGAATGTAGGACTGCCTTTTAAAAAAGCATGTATACTCCCTGTCCTTGCTAACAGAACACTTTGTGCTGCTTTCTGTTTCGAAATCAGAAAGTTTAAAAAACCCAAATTAAAAAAAAGAGAATTTTTAACTAAAAAATATACCATCTGCCAGTGAAAACCTAGCTTAATTGTGTCACATCTACAACCAAACCAGGTTAATAACCTGCATCACAGATGGTTTCTTTATGTAAATATGTACATCTCCCCATAGTGACTGTTTCAGCTGCTTCCCAAAGCTGCTGGCACTGTGTTACCTCATTTCCCAGGCAGTGGCTGTGCCTCACACTCAGCCTGGACATTATGCAGCTGGAATGTGTTTCAGAAGTTGCCATCCCCTGCCTGTGGCTGTTTCCAGCACCAGCAAGGGCTGCAGTGGTGGACAGCCATGTCTCCACCAAAGAGCAGCAACAGATGGATATTAAAGCACTCTTGTGCAGCTGCTCTGCTCCCTCAGATGATCAAATCTGTTGAAGGATGCTTCTAACTTCCCCAAATTCCCACTCAAGGCTACACTGATATCATGGTGACCTCAATATGACAGCAATGGGGCTGCAGTCAGAGAGCACTAAAGGTACAATTTGCTCTTCCTGCAGCATTTGGCAGTATAAACTGTTACAAACCACTGAAACACAACAAAATCTTTGTGGCTGCCATGCTCATTTTCCCTCAGTAATTAAATATCAGGGTGCCCAACAGGAGTGGTCATTTCCTCATTCTCTCAAGTCCAAACTCACATGAGATGAGCATTGAGCTATTTCTGTTCTTCCAGTGCCAGCAGTGAAATGTGTTTCAGACCAGTCTGCAAACTGACTGCTACCACTCTGAAAACCTGCCACCTTCCAAGGAGCTCCAAGAGCATCTGTTAAATAAAGGAACAGAGAACAAACAGAAGTAAAATCCTTTCTCCTGGTTCTACTCCAGTCATCTGAAAACCTCTAGAAGTTAAATTTATTGTAATAACTAAGAGCATGCTCCTCTGTGGCATAAAGCTTCTGAGGAGCTGGGCAGCAGTGGGGTTTGACACGAGCTAGGATTGCTCTGTACAGAACTCTGATCTTCTGGGGCCTGAGTTCTGTTGGCATCCATGTAACACATGCCCCTTTCATACCACAGTGAAGGCTGAGTGTGGTTCCAATTGGTTTACAATTTCTGAGGGTGTAATAAAAAGCATTGCAAAAAATACTATTAAGAGTATGACAGGAGAGCAGAGGACCAGAGTAAAATGATCTAAACTCCATCCATGTCTATTACACTGGTACAAGTGATAAAAATCAAATCACTACCCACACTGGGGCCCAAATTCATGAATATCTGTAAAATGGGGGTCGTGATATTGATGTCTGAAACCACTGAAATTTGTAAAGGTCTGTTTAAATACTAAAGACTATTAGAGATGAACTGGAATCCCCATTTTTCCTATGGCCTGCTTCACAATCAATTGTCAGCTCTGTTCATTCTGGGTTTGAACAGCTGAGCAGAGGATGCCAACTCCATCCCACTGGATCATTCAATCATCTGCCACTGCTAGCAGTGTGTCCTTTTCGAAAGACTGAATTTAATTTGTGAAATAACCAAAGAATTGCAAATAAAACAACTGGGTTCATAAAAAAATAGTATTTTTAAATGGATATAGTTTGTAAAATCTTTTAAAAGTTGCAGTGTGTGTAATCTGCCAATGAAACTGAAACCCCACTGATTTCAGTTGTGGCATTATGAAACTCTGACAAGGTTAGGAGTGCCCACTTACCATTGTTTTTCACCTCCTTCTCACATCACTGAAAAAGTGTTATCAAATGCTGAGAACAATCACTGCCCTGCATGCCACTGAATTTATCAAAGGCAAATGGAACCTGCAGAAGTAAATTAATCAAATACACACAACAGCAGCTTTGAGTTTAAAGCTTCACCTTTTAAACCTCAACTTATAAAAACCCATCACACACACAGAGCTAGATCTTTATCTTAGGCAAAAAATGAACTTAGTAGAACAGTTTCACGTGTCTTTACATAAAAAGAAGGCACACATGCACATTTCCCTACCTACAAACTTGCCTTATGAGTGCCTTGAAACCCAGAGTGACCAGCTGGCTGGGACATTCAGCAGCACAGCATTTGGTGCTTACAGTGCCAGTGCAGCTGGCACAGCAGCCCAGCCCAGCAGCACTGCTGCTGCCAGCTGCTGCCTGCCCACTGCAGGCCTGCCTGAGCTCCTCAAGTGTTCCTCTCATCTAAAGCAACACACAGACCACTAGGAAGTTTCTTATTCACATTTTAATGAAAACAGAGGACCAGCTGTACAGACTCAGTCCAGAAACCAATGCTCAAAGGACAACCTTCATCCTGGGGCTCATATAAAACTGGCAGATTCAGCTCCCCATTTTTTTCATGTCCCACCCTCCCATTCCAGGGCACAGAAGCCTGGTGAAAACTGGATTGAAAGTGTTCACAGATTGTTTTCCTGTTACTTGAAATCTTGTTTAAGTATTTATTTCCTTTCTTACATAAAGGATAACTCAAGAATTACAATAAAAACGTGACAAAATATGGACTGAGTCTTTTCAGTTCACAGTAATGCACTCCCTTATAAAACTTTCCTTTGCAGGGCTGAAACAAACAACAGGTAAAATTCTTCAGTGCCCCAGCTACTTTGGCACCTTGTGTGTCATTCACAGGGAAAAAAAAAATAAAGCACTTAAACAGAATCCATTCTCCTAAATAAAACAAACTGACTTTGAAAATTTTCACAAGTGACACATTAGCCTAAGAACAGCATGATTCCCTTCAGCAATTTGAATTAGTCCTGGTGCAGAGCAATCCAAAATTACATAGCAAGTCTGTGTCAGGATAATGCACTAATCTAATACTATCCTTACAAATCCATACAAATCAGAAATTATAACAATAATGATAAAAATTTAAAAACCTCCAAACACCAAAACCTAACATCCCAAACTTAGATCAGCATATATTTATAATAAGTACTGATACCTAGCAATTGTTGAAGATTCACAACTATGGGAGTAAAATACATTCCAGCATAAAAATCCTGCTCTGGAGAGGATTATTCTGCATAGGTTAGTTGTGCTTTTAACTCATGGGTGAGGTAAGTTGTCAGCACTCCTAATACCTTTTCTGTGAGAGCAGAGTTTGACATTACAAGAGCAATCAGCTGAGCAGCATCAGTCCAGTCTAAGTTCCTGACAACAGCCATGGCTTCAGCACAGAGCTTCTGCTTCTCAGCAGGAGGCAATTCCATTAAAACCTGAGGGACTGACTTGAACTGTCCAGAAGTCATCCATCCAAGCAATCCACCCAGTGCTCCTCCTAGGAAACACAGTGAATCATCAGTCTTTAGCAGTTAATGTGAAAGCCTGCAGTTCCATCCTCAGCCTTCACCAACAATGCTCCCACCACGATTAGAAATCAAGATAAAGTTGTTATCTGTGTCTGCTTTAACCAGGTTTATACACAGTTTTCAAAGCATCAAAAAGGATTTTAAAAGCTCTTTACATCCACAGCAACCATAAAGAAACCCTTTATACAATCAACACTAGTATAAGTGTTAGAAACTTAGAAGTGAAAGAAACTTAGAAGTATAAGTGTTAGAAACAAGCTTAGAAACCAGACCCAAAGCACTCCCTGGGACACTCTCCTAGGGTAAGCTCTACAGCACAATAAAACCTTGCCCAAGGAAAACAACTGCCTCAGCAGTGTCATAATCTCTTACTAGATACTCCCAGAGTGGTCAGAGCTTTCTGGTTCTTTAAGAGTCACACACTGCAGTGTCCTACACACCTGAAACCCACCCCTGCAGGAGCTCAGAGGCCAAGCCCACCAGACACATCCAGCCTTTCATCTACCACAGGCACACCCTACCCTCCCCAGGTGGACAAGACATGCTGGGCTAAGTGGAAGGTCCCAGGCTATCAGGATAACAGCAGAGGGATGGATGATGCCTGTGGCTGCTGAGAAAGCAGCCCAGCAACCTTGCAGGGCTCCCCTCCAGCAGCAGTGTGAGTGCAGCACAGCAATCCACAGGACAGCACTGCCTAGAGCACACACGGCCTGGGATGGATGGACAGATGGAATGAAGGCAGGAAGGACAGGGAGAGAGAGAACCCTCCCAATGGAGAGGTGGCAGAACTGACCCTGCCACCAAAACTGCCACCCCCAGAGACTGTTCCTAAAAAGTCATCTAGGCACTCACAGGGATGCAGCTTTTCATTAGTCAAAAGCTCTGAATTTGCAGCTTTTACTCAGTTAGCAATTTTTCCCATGATAGCACAGAAATACTTGAAAGCCTCTGATGGCTGAATTCATCTTCAAGGGAGTTTTATGAGAACATCAATAACTGATTTAGGGGCACTTAATGCAAAAGCCACTAGGAGCATTCATGTCTAAGATTTAACCCCCCTCTTGTTCCTAAGAGAAGCACACTCACCCACAGCAATTCCAGGAGGGCCTCCCAGCATGCCCCCCACAAAGGCAGATGCCCCAGTGAGCATGGCTCCCCGGCCAGAGTTGGCCACTGCAGCTTTCATGCCCTTCACCGTGGCAACGTGGCTGAGCAGCGCCATCACATCATCGACGCGCAGCGGCATCCCGGCGTCCCCAAAGCCTGCAAGAGATCTTTGTGTTACCTGTTGGTCACTGCAGCTGAGACTAAAACTAGCTGCTAGATGAACTTGGGGGAAGATAAGCCACTAGGTCAAAGACAAACACAGGAAATACTAATTGCTTTCTCTATTGATTCTCAGAAAAGCACCCCGTGCAGCACATGCTGAAGGTTACCGAAAATGCCAACAAGATCTCATGTTAGACCAGAAAAGAAATGGGTTTATAAGAAATTGAGAGATTCTCCAGAATCAAATTCTTCAGTACACAGCTGCTGGCCTGAGCAATTCCCATGTGTGTTCAGCATCACACATAGCTCTGGGAAAAAGAGAGCTTCACTCTACCACAACTAGCAGATTATAATTGACTCATCTGTCAGGTGTCTTCTCACTGTCCTAATTTTTACCACAAATCCATCATTTACTTTCACATATCAGTTCTTCTCCCTGTATGGTTACATGTTTAAACACCTGCATGCTGATTTCTGAAGGCAGGGGTCTGTCTGTAGCAACCAAGAAGTGCCTGAGAAGTGCTGGAGGACAGACCTGGTGCTGGGACATGAAGTGCTCAGCTGCTCTGGAGCCAGGCCAGCAGAAAGGCAGGGCTGGATGGAGAAGGCAGTCAGGACTCAGAGCACAGATGCCAGCAGAGTCTCACAAAGGAGCAAGCAGAGACACAGGGCCCCAGCTTGTGAAATGCAGTCCCATGTCCTCAGCAAGGGACAGAGACCTGTCCCTGAGAACAAGCACTCTGAGACCAAAACTTCTCCATCTCACCCACTGCTGCTGCTGCTCACTACAGAAATCCTTCCCATTCTGCACACCAGCTGAGGAAAGGGCTTCCAGGGATAATTAAAAACTAACAAAAAAATATTCAATAGGATTAAAAATAAAATCACATTGACACAAGTTGCAGATTTCTCGTTGTACATGCAATGCCAGCACTGTAGAACAGATGAGCATTTGGGGTTTTTTCAGAAGCTAGAAGACCTCTTATCCCAGTGTGTGTGCAATACTTTCTCAGCCCAGGCCAACCTGTTTCAGAGTCATTCCAGAACAGATCTCCTCAGTGCAAAGTTAATGTGCAGTGGTATCATATTATTTTTCATATTAAAAACTAGCCACTGCAACAGAGAAAGCTTTCTTCTGCACTCTAATGGCTGAGTGCAAATCATCCATGGCACTGCAGATCCAGGCACTGCTGACCCTGAAGAAAGGTCTGGCTTTTGGGAAGGGACCACAGATGCTCCATAGCTGCAAAGAGGCCCAGCAGGAAATCCATCAAACACTTGATTTCTCTCACTGCTTCATTCATCTCTGTGCCAGCCTCAAGGAAACATCCAAGTTCACCATTTCACCACTGCTGCTTTTGGGTTCTTGGCAGGCTGCTGGCCCAGCAGTGGCTCAGAGTGGCAGAGTGTGCTGGGCAGTGCCAGCAGAGCCACACACTCTGCCCCTAGAGTTACAGATTATCTCATTCCATAGGGCTCCAGCTGCAAGGAATGAACAAATGGCTGCTCTGCCTGTCCTAGAGCAGTGGGGAAAACCCCCCCAAATACACTACTGGTACAGCTGCCACTGCCAGGCCTGGAAAGAGAGACATTTAAGTGTTTGTTTTCACCTTTCTCACCAAAGGTAAGCACCTTTCCACTCAGAGTGCCATTCACAGCAGCCCCCAGCAGGCTGAAGAGCTGCAGGATTCACTCCCTCCTCTCAGACACTGATTTGTGCTTGTGCTTCACCTCTGTGCAATGTCCCAGACTAACCCAAAGTGCTGAAAACAATTTGCATCTCCTCTCTGGGCTAAATTCAGTCCATGTCTCACACAAAGCCCTCCAGGATGAAGGCTCTGCAGCACAGCCAGGACAACACACCTTGGAGAGCTGAGAACCCAGGGCTCTCCCTGATGCTAAGACAATCAGCTTTGCCCCCTCAAACTGAGGGAGTGCTACAATTTCCCAAAGCAATCTGATTGTACCAGATGTGCAATGATGTTTTGTGAGCAGACACACCCACAGCTGAAGCACCAGGTTGCATCACTGGGTGGAAGCTGCTGCCCAGAGTCACTGCAGTGCCATCCTCCACAGGGCAATACTGAGAGGTGTCCTCACAGTGACATGGCAAAGGTGACCAGCTACCCTTCATTTCTCTGGATAAATAAAACACTCCTTAATAACTACCTTAAAGAGCAGGTGACCTAAAGTTAAAGAATAGCCAGACCATAAGGCAAGTGGTCATCACACTGCTGCCTGGTGGTGTACAAATTTGTGGCAAGGCAAATTTGGAACCCATCAATCACCCTCATTATAAAACAGAAACTAACTGGCACTCCAGAAACTGAAAGTAGGTTTCCCATACTAAATTACTGATCATTTCACTCCCATCACAACTCCCCCATAGGGAATGTGCACTCGCAAAAATAACATTTATTTGGGATCTTCTGGCTTGACTAAACAAGCTTCTTGGCATAGCAGAGTGGGTTCTGCTTAATTCTGGATGTGAGCATCACACTCAAAACTCTCAATGACTTCACAAGGAGCACTCATTTTCACTACACACTTACAAGTATTTCTATGATCCCTTGTCATATTCACTACAATTTAAGTCCTGCAGAGACAATTAGTGAACACAATACCTGAGGCACAGCACATAAAAGGACTTTTCTTTTAACTGCACATACAGAGCACTAGTGGGAGCCACTGAAACATAAACCATGGCCTAACATGTAAAGTAACCCCAGATTCCTACATTTGGCACACAGGATTATGAATTCAATTAAGAATTAAGATGATCAATCAGGCAATTTTCAGTGAGCAGGTATTTATTCCACCACACACCCCAGGCCATTAAAGGATATTTTGACAATACACTCACAAGTTGCATCACAGAGGCACCACAAAAGTGTTTAACTGCTATTAGGACAAGCAGCCCCTACCAAAAAACCAATTTCAATAACTGTCAGCAGCCAGCCAGCTCACTCAGGAAATCAAACAAAAGGCTTACAAAGCTCTGCAGCTCCAAACCTCTAACACCTCACACAGTGGTGGCATCTGTGAGAAGCCGCCAGCAAGAATGTGGAGCACCAAAGCTGCATCTGACATCAACCTACTGATCAGAATCACAACCAAGCAGGAGGGCAAGATAGGCATGGTGCAGAATGCCACTGGTGCCACAAAGGAGCAAGGATCCTACCCCAGAACAGCACAGAAGGAGCTGTAAACTTTGGGTGTTAGAGGTACAATCACATGATAGCCAAAAGCATTTACAAACTCTGATGGTGTAACTGACAAGTAACTCAATGTGCAATTTGTTTCTAGCAACCAATTGTTCTCTACTGAATTCACCCACACATCAGGAAACACCAGGATTGTAAACCACTGGCTTTGGTCTAATGAAGGGATAGAAATGTCAACATCCATAAACTGTGTGCAGCTTTCAAAGGTGCTGAGTCCCCACAGCTCCTACTGACATCACGTGGTACTGAGAATCTTCAGCACCTCAAGAAAAAACAAACCAGAGAGTTCCAGAACATGAAATTGCTGACAAACCAAGCTCTGTTGTGCAATGTTTTTGTTCTACTGCAGTTTGATGGCTGCTCTCCTTGTGCCTTTGTGGTCTCCCCAAACACTCATCCCAGTTTTAGATTCTGTACTTCACTTGATGCTCCCTTGCTCACTCAGGAGAACAAAGTGAGCAATGCTCCTGCTCTCCCTGTCCAAAGAGATCATGTTCCAACATCTCAACTTTGAACCTACAGCCAGCAGGTTTTCTTAAGAAGAAAAATGTCATAGAAAGAAGTGAAACAACAACATCATCCCCAACTCACTGAAAGTGCTGCTAATACAAAGAAGTGAAGAGGGTTCCCACTGAACTCAGTGGTGTGAACCTCATGTCAGCTGTTCCCAGGTTAACATTCCCATCTCATCAGCCCACTTCCCCCTTCACCAAATGATGACTTCAGACAAGCAGAAGCCCTTCAATCCCTGCACTGAGAGAAAAATGAGCCTCTTCCCAAATGCCCACAGAGCAGACATTCCCAGCAGCACCCAGCCTGCCCCACCATGGAGCTGTGCTCACTGCTCCTTGCAGCTTCTCATGGGGGAACTGAGGGAACAGCTCAGCCACGTGCACGTACACAGCACAAAATCCCACCCACACAGCACATCCCAAAGCACTGGGAAGATCCAGAGATGAGTGCTCTTACCTGTGCCTGTCCGCATCATGGTGGGCACCAGATGGTGATGAACAGGAATGTGAGGGGACAATTCCTTCTCTCTCAACTGTACAGCAACAGCTCTCTATGAACTGCAACCTTTCATAAGAAATACGAGAACAGCACTGGAGAAAATCCAAACACAAGGTACTCAGAAACTGAGACAGCCTGAATAACACAACTTCACAAACAACAGTGTGCAGGACAACATCACCTGATTGACTGAACAGGCCAGAAGTCCATCAATAATTTCAATAAGAGCTGGTGGACAGACAGGACTCAAGGTACTGAGTCCATCTGCAAAGGAGGACACTCTCATCACTGTTCCACACACATTCAGTGAGCACGAGCAGCACCTGGCTGCTAAACCATCACTTTCTGAAGATCCTGCCTTTACAGCCTGGTCTAGCACTTGGAATCTGCAAAGCAGGTGGCCTGTCTGATAGAAATCATGACTGGCATCAGCAGCCAGTAAATATACCAGTTTTGAATCTGCTCTGCATTTGCAATTTTCATTTATTTTGCTAAGAAAGGTTTTACTCCTGCTTGGTGGCATAACAGTTAAAATATGCTTACTGCCATTCTCACCTCAGCATTTGGTCTTCTGCTTTCCCAACCACAAGAATTCACTATATTTACAAATACTTACTGTAATAATAAGCTACTGACTACATATTTACTCAAATTTCTTTCAGTTTCAATTATTTGAGATGGTAAGAAACCCTTGTATTTGCTAGACAACCTGAATTCAATTGAAATGCACAAAAGAGCATTTTAATATATTTTTGTAAGAACTGAGGCCTTAAGAACATTGCTTTCCTCCTGTGTATTTATCAAAGCATGTAATATAATCAAAGCACTTAATAGGTTTATTTAACACAAGAGGTAACAAATTCACTTATTAGATGAGCAAACTACTTGTAGGGACCTAGAAGCTGATTTTACAAGGTTCTTAGATGCCTAAAAATGCAGCTAAATATTCAGTGGGAATGATCTCATTCCACTGAGATAAAAGGAAATTTGGCACCTAACCTGCCTAGGGACTTAGGATACCCAGCTTACCTGGTCTGCTGAATTACAAAGCATCTGTGAAAGAACGGCTATAACTCCTTCTGCCCTTGAATTTTTGTAGACCTCATTCATTGTCCTTCTAATTAATAAACTAAGAACTACTCTTTCCCCACATTTCCTAGCCCGTTTCTCCATTTTGAAGGCTGTACTCAAAAAAGTTACAGGTTGCTTTCATCAGCTAGCTGATACTGAAGCCAATAATGTGACTTTCAGTTAAGAAAGAGGAAAGAGCTGACACTCAGAAACACAAATCGCAGAGCTGTTCTGCTGTAGAGGTACTTAGCACAGCACACAGCAGTGGTATCTTCAAAATCTGAACTAAGCCTGAAAATTAAAGATGATTTCCCTGACTCATTGCAAAAACATAGAACTTCATCTCATTAAAATTAATCAACATGTTCTGAATGCTTTAAAATTTATTAAAAATGTTATGACTAAAATAGGCTGAGCATAAAATGTAATTATAAATCCTTTGAAATAGCCGAAATTTAATTACACTATAGCCATTTCTTTATTTATTTCCCTGTCAATTTCAGGTTTACTGTTGCTGAAGCATTGCTCCAGCCGCAATGTGACTTGGAGAAACGAGGAATGACATGCTCATTCAAAACCCACCTAGACGTGTTCCTGTGTCACCTGCTCGGGGTGGCCGTGCTTGGGCTGGGTGATCTCAGAGCTCCCTTCCCACCATAATGACTCGGGGATTCTGTGCAGCGCAAGGGGACTTCAGTGGGGCCTGAAGGTCTTTGGGGGCATTAGCGCCGCACTGAACCATGGCCCCAGGTCCAGGTCCAGGTCCAGCGCCGGGCCCGGCCGCAGGCGCTGGGGCGGCTCCCCCGGCGCTCCCTCCCCGGGCAGCGCGGCCCCGGCGGCCGCACCCGCGAATCCCGCGGGCCGATGGCGCTGCCCGGGGCGCGGGGCCCTCACGGACAGAGCCAGCGCCGCGCTCCGCCACGCCACGCCGCCCCACTCCTTGCTTCCTTCCCTCCCGCCTCCCCTCTCTCCCCCGCCTACCTGCGCCGGCAGCGCCCGGCTCTCCGCCGGCCGGCCAGGAAACAGCGGTGGCGCCGGAGGAGGGGCCCCGCGGAGCGCCCGGCCCGGCCCACCCTCAGCGGTGCGGGCCGCGGAGCCCCCGCTCTGCCCTCAGCTCTGCCGCCCGCCGAGCCCCGTGTCCGGCACGGCGCACCCTCAGCTCTGGCCACGCCGTCCGGCCGGCCCGCCACTGAGCGCCGGGTCCGGCACGGTCGGCCCTCGCTCTGCGCGCGGAGCGCGGTCGGCCGTTCGCTCAGCTCTGCCGGGCGCGGAGCGCCGGGTCCGGCCCGGTTCGGCCCTCAGCTCTGCCGGGCGCGGAGCGCCGGGTCCGGCCCGGCCCTGCGCTCAGCTCTGCCGCCCGCGGAACGCCGGGCCTGGGCAGCTGATCCCGCACTCCGCCGCGGCCTCGGGCCCTCCCCGCCTGCTCCGCCGCCTCCGCCCGCCCCGGGCTGGGAGCGCGGCTCGGAACGGCTCCGGCCGGCCACGGGCTGTGCGCAGGGCAGCACACGCCGTGCCGGGCCCGGAGCAGGCAGCAGGGCGGTCAGAGCGATGGAGCCTGCGGGGGAAGGCCGGGAGCGCTGGGGTTGTTCAGCCTGGGGAAGAGGAGCTTTGGGGTGACCGCACTGCGGCCTTCCAGGGCCTGCAGGGAACTTGGAGGAAAGATACGGCAAGGCTGTTCAGTAGAGCATGTAGTGACAGGACAAGGGGGAATGGATTCACACTGACAGAGAGTATAGATAGGTTTAGATTGTAGATTAGTGCCAGGAAATTAATTCATGGTGCTAAAGGCTTATGTCGAAAAAGGAGACAGAGGAGTAAGTAAAGCTCTGTAGCTTTTTTTGAATAAAGGGAGAGGGCATGCAGCATTTCCCATGGGATCTCTGAAATTGCTAGAGGATGCAGCCTCCTTTTTATCCTGATTTCCCAACTGCATTTACCCCCTCTTTCCCCACTGGCTGAAGTACTTGAGAGGTACAGACTTCCCAAATTGCCTAACACAGAGCCTCTTCTAATGTGTATCCTGCTCTTTCTCTGCGAGTCCAGGAATTTAGCACAGCCTTGGGTGAGCAGCTGTCTGTGTCAATTAATGGAATTCTGGAATTTTTGGTTCCCCTCATTGCTTCTTTCACCTGTCAACATCTGGCTTAATCTACCAGCAGGCCCACAGTGTGTTTGTAAAGACACCTCCTTCTCATTGCTTTCATTAGGAAAAATTCTTGGGTTGTGGTGAGGCATTGGAATAGGGAAGGACAGGCACTGTGATTGCCCCATCCTGGAAATGTCCAAGGCCATCCTGGATGGGCTTGGAGCAGCCTGGGAATGTGGAAGGTGTCCCTGCCCTGGCAGGGCGGTGGAACAAGATGTTCCTCAAGGTCTCCTTCTAAGCCAAACCATTCTATGATGCTATGATTGTAGGAACATGCTTGTGGAACAGAACATCCCAGTCCCATCTGAGCTGAGATAAAGGAGGAAGAAAGGGGCTGCCTGCCTGCACCACAGAATGGTGCCTGGCCCTACTCTGAGAATTTAGTCTCAGAATGTTTTTGCATGCTTGTCACCCAGGTTTATCTCAGCCACCAGCTCAGTAAAATGCAGTGTGCTAGTCTGATAGAGCACCAGGAGCAATCAAACGAGCATGAAAACAGCTGTGTCACATATGGCCCCTGAAATACCACACTGGCTCCTAATACCAGTGCAGTCTTGGAAAAGTTACTGCCAAATGTTAAAAATGCTGCCATTTCCTCAAGAATGGTTTAATAACAGAGGTTTTTGGCTTTGTAAACTAAGCCTTCATTATGATTTCATTTCTGATTTAAGATAAACCATCTCTCCTCAGTTCCTTATTCAGAAATCAAAAATGCAGGATGAGAAAATGAAGGAGAAATATAACTCACAATTTTTGTCCCTTTCTTGCAGCTGCACTAGGGACTTCTTAACCTCCCCATGCTTTATATGATCACATAAAATAACTCTCTGTGTAACAACTCAAAATGTTACAGGTCTACTGATGCTCTTGATTTTTATGATTTGGACGTAAAACACAAATGTAATTCCTAAAATGAGCAAAGAACCTAAATGCCACGTACATTTTAAAAAGTTACACCCCAAATTCCAGCTGCAAGCAGCTTTCCAAGGGGCAAAATTAAAAGCAATGAAGTCTGCCAACCCTCAAAGGAGGGAATTTTTATCACTATGCCAAACGGAATCATTACTTCACTACTCCAGGTAAAAATACACACGGGTTATTAGGGCTACAGCAGTGGGTATTTACTAGGTCTGGTTTTTAGTATGGTGGAAATTACTAAAATCAAGATGTAAGATAACTGTGTAGGTATACATCTTTTAATGCTGTATATGCTGCTGTAATCATACTACAGCCTTATGCAATCACTAACTCAGCTGCAGTCAGCGGGAATCTGGTTTTTTACAGGAATCTGGTTCTTTATGGGAATCTGGTTAACCCTGGGGAAATGACTTCTTTTTATCATGGAAAATTGCCTCTGTTTGCAGCCACTTACACTGGCAGACCATGTGGTGCCAAGCAAGAAATTTGCTTGGATTTCTCCAATTTCTTTGCTGGATTTCTCCAAAACTGAAAGCTGCCAGCAAGTAGGACCCTGCACATCCTTAGAGCCCCAAACATCACACCTGTGCTCACACCCAGATCCTGAAGAAATGCCTTCTTTTCCCCATGGAAAATGGCCTCTGTTTGCAGCTACCTGCCCTGGTAGTCAGTGGAGTGCCAGGCGAGAAATTTGCAAACTTTGCTGGATTTCTCCAAAACTAAAGCTGCCAGCAACTGGGACCCTGCAATCTGATTATTTGAGAGAATCTGGTTCTTTGAGGGAACCTGGTTAACGGGAATCTGGTTCTTTATGGGAATCTGGTTACTGAGGGAATCTGGTTAACAGCAATCTGGTTACCAGGAATCTGACTAATGGGAATCTGGTTTACAGGAATCTGGTTCTTTACAGGAATCTGGTTCTCTAAGGGAATCTGGTTCTTTATGTAAAACTGATTATTTAAGGGAATCTGATTATTTGAGGGAATCTGATTGTTTGAGGGAATCTGGTTCTTTACAGGAATATGTTTCTTTAAGGGAATCTGGTTCTTTGAGGGAATCTGGTTTTTTACAGGCATCTGGTTAACAGGAGTCTGGTTCTTGCATCCTCTGGGTTAAGATAGGATTGTGTCCGCGGTTCCCAGCCAGGATCTGATGAAATGAGCCTGTTCCTCCCCTGGGTGAGCACTCACCGATGCCCGTGCGCCAGCCCAGCTCTCGCTCGGTGGGCTCGGGCTCTCCCCGCCCAGGTCCCGCTGCCCGGCGGCTCCATCTGGCGGCAGCCGCAGCTCGGCAGAGCCCGCAGCTCCTCTCACGGATGCGGGGAAGCCGCAGCTCCGTGCCTGCCCCTCGGGAAGGGCCTCCTGAGCACACGCAGGGGCAGCTTTGCTCCGGGACAGTTCGTGTGCTTTTTAATTATAGGAGCTGTGGAGTGAGAGCAGCTCAAGGCAGTACTGCTGCGCATCCGATCCTGTCAATAATTTCAGTGTATTCTCTATTTAGGGACTGGAACATCTCTCTTAGAAGGAAAAGCTGAGGGAATCGGGCCTGCTCAGTCTAGAGAAGTGACCTCATCCCTGTCAGTGTCCAAAGGGAGGTATCCGAGCACGGACCAGGCTCTCAGCAATGGAAAAAGAGAGACAGGAACTGATGAGGGAGAACTTTCCTGTGCAGTGACTGAGCACTGAACAGGCTGCCCACGGAGGGTGTGGGGTCTCCCTCACTGGGAACATTCCACAATTCTGGACACAACTCTGTGCCATGAGCTCTGGGATGGCCCTGCTGCAGCAGGGAGTTGGGCCACTGTGTTCCCTTTCAACCTGACCCATTCTGTGATTCCCTATTCACTGCAGTGAGCTGGGCTCTTAATAAATACTAGATGTCATTGCTCTTCTCCCATCCCTTTTATCAGCATTGATTCACTGTTTCATTTCCTGTATCAGGATGTTTTAAATCTTTTCCCTCTTCAGGTTACTAGGATCTCCATGCTTTTAAAAATCAAGATAAAAGCCACCCTTTTACCCCCAAAAATCCTCCTTATGTGTCAAAAGCAGGCATCAGAAATCAACCACAGCAGTGGTGTGCTGGCATTCTGGTTTGAAGAGCCTCTTGGCAGATTTCTGTCAGGGGCTTCCCTAACATGCAGCAGAACCCAAAATGACTGCAAGCCCTTGGTTGCGTCCTCAGTCTCGTGTTTGCACAGCTTTTGACATACTAAGAGATAGGCCAAGGGGCACCACAAATGGTTTCAGCTGCAGAGAGGCTGTTGCTACCAAAACAATGATTCATTCTGGCTTGCAGCCTGTCCTTTAGTACATCTAGGGAAAATGCTCATAGGAAGCAGGCTCAATCTAGAGAAACTGTCCAGAGACACCTGACCCAATTATCTGAAACACCTATTACCTTCACAGGAAACCCTGACCTATTTTTTTCCAAAGATATGACACTTAACCTTGTTGCACAGAAAAATGGTTGCTTCTCTACATTTAATTCCATGCTAGAGAATCCCAGAGAAAACATAAGGATTAGCAACTGTATGTGACAAAATTAGTTTCATCATTTCATCTAGTTGCACTTTTTTTTTTCCCTTAAAGTCCTGAAATTTTTTATCATCACAATGGCAGGACAAAGAACCATTCCAAACTTGAGGCATGCATGAAGTAATAGTGATCTGTTTGTCTAAGTTTGCAAAGCACCTAAAAATACTCTCCAGGTTTTCCTTTAGTGTCAATACATTGCTTGGATATGGGTGAGGATGGTTTAATTTAATGTTAGATGAAAGCAAAGAGAAAAGAGGAAAAAGGAAGAAATGTCATGTGTTCTCCAGAACACGTGGTGGGAGTGGGCCACAGAGAAGAAAGGGGATGGAGGATGGAACAAAGCAAGTTTCTAATCACATCCCAGTTTGGGAGGGTATGAGATTCCTGTTGTTTCCCCCAAAGGCTGGAAAACCCTGTGCTGCAGTGATGAAAAGCTGCTTTGCTTATCCCTGTCTCTGATGTCTTGGGCTCCAGAGAGCTTCCATCTCTCCCTAGGTACTGTAATACTCTGGTATGTGTGCTCTTACAGGGTCACAGCAGTTGTTCTGGAAGAGTCTGCCTCTTCTGCTTCATATTACAGCAAACATTTGAACCTTCCCTTCTTGACAACACAACAGTTTTAGAACTTCTGAGCTCCTCGTGTTATACTCAGGATTGCCAGGAGCATGGTGAGCCTTCACAGGATCAAACAAGGCACAACCATCAAAAAAGAAAATTAATGTGGAAGTAATGCTACAGCATTTAAATCCTTAAACAGAGCTACTTACTAAGGGAAATTTGCAACTGCAGAATGGCTTTTTAAAAGGAATGAGAAAAGGCAACATTTCTAAAAGGAGGAACATAACTCCAGTTGTCACCTATTAACAGCCTTTACCCCTGAGCTGGAAGGTGTAAATAATACAGTAGAAATGACCAAATCACTGCAGGAGGACACAAATGCAGGTTACTGAGATCCACTACCAGCAAAGCATATGCTTGATGGCAAATCTTTTCCCCATTTCCTACACTAGATATTCATTGGGGTCTGACTTCTAATTGAATGCAAATAAAGAATAACAGGTTTTTGCATATGAAGTGAAGCTATAGAACATCTGCCTCTTCACAGCCTTTCAATGTACCTTATGTGATATTAAGCAAAGAAGAGGTTTGCCTCATCAGCTTGTAAGAAACGGTGAATTTGAAGAACAGTGTGACAGGAGTAAATCATTCCACTGCTGCTGTAAAAGGTGTCTCTTTGATCTCCCCATGTACTCCCAGGTGATAAAATGCCAAGTTGGGCAAAATCAGTTTCAATGCCAAAAAGATGGACTACTGGTGCAGAAGGTCACAAAACACTATTAATTGCCTTATATCATCTCAGTCTTGAAAGATAATCCAAAAATACTGGCTGATGCTTCAGAACAGAGCACACATTGCTAGCTAGCATTATCCAAGCAAGCTGTTAAAGGTACTTTAGGTTATTCCATTTGCAGGTAAGAGCCTATCTCCTGCTCTTTTAGCCTCTTTTACAGTAGTCATTTATGCTGGTTTTTACTTCCTCAGCAAACTAATTCACTAATTGTGTTTACTGGTATAGTCATTTTGTGACCTTTTCAGAAAAAAGCTACAGCAATCTGAATGTAAAAGTCAGTGTCCTGAAATTAGCTTACATGTTTGTAGGTTATAGCATGGACGAACACTGATGTGAAAATAAAAACCTGGTTAAAAAATAGCAACACAAAATAACAGAGAGGAGCTAAAAAAAATCCCCATCTCCTACAGCCACTCTTTTGCAGAGTGTGTCTAGAATAGTGCACCTGAGGTTTTGTCAAAACTGTAATTAAAGGACATAAGGTAGACAAACATAAAAATCAGATGCAAAATGTCTATTGTACATTCAGTTAAGGAATAAAACACTTGAGTATCAAGGATGGATGACATTTGCAAGTGTCTGGAATAACATCAGCAATACATTTCCATGCTTGGTACTATTCAGTGGGGTGAGATGTGCACTGGTGCTTCTGGAGCCTGAGCACAGTAATGAGTGTATTTCTGGCCCCCAACACACATTACTTTGGACACATGCTGTAAGCCCAAAGAAGCTGATTTCCGTCCCACCAGAGCCAAGGGTCCTTGGCTGACTTCACTTCCAACCTTACACCCACTCCAGAGGTGCTGAATGAGAGCCCCAGTTTTCCAAAGGAACACAGAATCATTCTCTCCAGCATTCCTGGGTTTGAGTTCTGATAATGTGGCAGGCAGGAGGGGAAGCTGCAGGCAGCTGGGCAGAGTAAAGTGAAAGAGGCCAGCTTGTACAGAATACATTACCTGGTTTTCTTTTATCATGCTAAGTTGGAGGCAAAAAGAAGAAAATGTGAATTTGAATTACTCTTTACAATGATGGACCAGATTTGAAGCTTCCAGAAGTCACTGCAAATGCTCAAATATAAAATGCGATTTTCAGACTCACAGTTTAGCAGATTTCAGTGCTGTCTCCTGGGTCATCCTGAGTGTCCCATGCAAGCACAAAGGTGTCACCTTTTGGGATCCCATAATGCCCATGTGGCTGCAGCAGGGTTCTCTGAAGAACTGAGCTAAATGAAGAGTAGGGCATTGTTTATATAACGTTTATATTGTCCTCTACCATGAACTGGACTTTGGAAACAAAATGAACTGGGAACTTTGCAAATTACAAAGGGACCTTTCGCTGGCTTTCTGCAGCCCTAATCTTGGGAGCCACTGGTTTAAAAATGTCACAAATGACTGTGTCAGGAGTAAAATTATGTGCATGCAAAACCAGTAAGGGGCATAATTTGTAAAGAACAGCTAATGCTGAATGGCTTTATGGACAGCAGTGTGTGCATACACAGTCAGGAGAGGCAAGCACCACTGAAAGAGAGGGCACTGCCCAGGCTAGAAAGGGAAAGAAGTGGGCAGCTCTTTCTCTACAATAAGTTCCAGGGAATTCTTTATTCTTCCCTAAGCAGACAAGCATTAAGTTTTCAAAGTCCATTGGAAAGACTCACAGCAGGATGTGCCAATTCAATCAATACCATGGAAGAATAAAAGGCCAAGACTTTGCTGTAGTTAGAATAAACAACTGTCCTAAATTTCTGACAAACAGGAGCTGGGTCTCTTTGCTAGTATTTGAGATGTGTATAAAATGTTGGTAGGGTACACATCCACAGCCAGCATCATTGCTCTTTTTCTTTCAGCTGATACTCCCATCATGCCTCAGAGGTGACAAAAGGAAATACTGAGTCCAAACCTGAGAACAGGGTCTCATGAAAACAAGAAATTATGCAATCTACTGAAGAGATTTTCTTCAGAGAGATCACAGGTCTCATGCTTTAGTCATGGCCTGTTCCTTTGCCAGCAGGTTCAGTGCAAGCTAAAGGATTTCTTTCACGTAAGCTGCTCCCAACGACTACAGAAACCTCCAGGATTACAGTGCACAAACAATGGGAGAAAAGCTGCTTCAAATAATACACCCAGACAATGGAGCTGCCATTATGGTAGCAATACAAAATATAGACAGGGATTTAAATGAAACTGGTGCTATCTGTATCCTTTGGAGGGCTCATGTGTGCCAAATTTGGCAGCATGAGTGTTCATACTGCTTGTTGCTCCACCCCTTGAACAATGAGGCTAAACCCCATATGTGCAGGAGTTGGTAGAGCACAGGCAGTTTTGCTAATCATGCTGCATGCAAAAGCAAAAAGACAAAGGAAACTAGTAATGCTTAGACTAGCATTGGGGAAATAATTAAGCATGAATGAAATATTGTATGTGGATTTGAAATGAATGTTCTCAGAAACAATTGTGCTGTTTCAGTTGTGCTGCTTTCCCCCCTAAGTTTCACAAAGTAATTTGCATGTCATTTAAATAAATACCATAAATTATTGCAAACTTTTTGTTTTTATTTACATAAAACAAAATACTAATTTCCATTATTGTTTGGATTACCTGACAAGAGTGAAATGCAGGGGTCTGAGAGGAAACCTGTCTCTCCCTAAGGTATTACACATTTCTCATGCATGAGAGAACCAGAAAGCAGGACCCCATATTCAGCCTTGCCTGACATAGACAAGGAATGCTCTGTACGTGAAACAGAGATATGGGATCAGATTTCCAAGCTGCAGATCATACTGCTTTCCCTTTCTTTCAGTGTCATCCACACGTCACCTATTTGGTTTCACCTCTGATAAATATTTGCCTTCCTTCTTGACTACTTACACTTTGTCAGATTCCTTCTCAAAACCTGCTTTCTCCTCTCACCCCATCATGGGTACAGTAGCCAATTCAGAACCCTTGACAGTCTCTGTATAGACAAATCAGAAGAAAATAAATGACTGAAATACAGAAATCCAGGAAAAACTGAGTTGGACAATAACTTAAAAAGTTAGGAATGTGCACACAACTCTGCAGAATCATATGGAGCCTGATGGACACTCAAAACTCAGTACAGGTACCACCACCTGAAAAACCAAGTGACCCAACATCCTGCAAAAGGAGGAATTTAATACACAGCATAATTTTTAATGTTCTACTACAAGAGTAAATGATCATTCATGCTTCTGACCTATGAAATCTGCCTGCAGGTTTCCTCCACAATACTTTTATTTATATCTAGTTGCTCTCTCCAGTCTAAATGGGAACCCAAGAGATATTCCTCACTCTTCTCACATGAACTTGGGCTGCTTTTCCCCATGTTGTTAAACATGTCAAACATTAGAGTTTGCAAGCAAGATGAACTCATTAAACAGATGTTCTTTTTACAGAGGACTAGCCTGTAGTCTCAGTTTCTAAGGCTGTTTTTTGCTTTATAAATCTACTTCCTATTTTGGGTACAAAGGCATTTAGGTATTTACTTTCCTGGACTTTGCTCACTGGAGCCCTAAGATGTGCTTCACCACAAAGGAAATAAAATCGACTGGGTGTAACTTCATGATTTCCAGATATCACTAGGGTGTGCTGTAGATCATGAAATTTCAGTAAAGCACCATTAGCAGGGAAAAAATCTAGCTGCTATAATAAATATTTTAAATTAATTACAAACACAAAAGCAGATCTCCACTGACTTGAATTCCTCTTAAAACAACATACACACTCAAGAGAGGTAATGTAACATCTAAACAATTTAAAACATTTTTGTACACAGGCTTGCTCAGCACTCTAGCACAAAACTAGAGTCAGGCAGATAATCTGCACCTAAACTGCATATAAGTAACTAAAATTCAAGCATGCCGTCTGGTGGGAATTGAAAAAATGAGACTGGAACCAATATCCATAACAAACCAGGTAACAAGCAATAATACTGTAGAAAACATTCTCTGAAAAGAAAGAAAAAAGAGTCTATATAAGTCACCAAAACTCACAAAGGTAGTGCAGAGTGACTTATTTATACAAGTTAATATATAAAAAATTTACAGTTACTTATACTAATTAATTATTATTAACACTGTTATTTATACAAATCAATTAATATAAACAATGGTGCTGAAATTTCCAGTAAGGGTAACAGTAGGACTGAACCAAATTTATCACAGGAGACTGCACCTCTTGGGTGTCAGCTCTTAGTAACAGAGGAGGAGGCTGCAGCTTTGGGAGGAAGGAAAGCATCAGCTCCCAGCTCTGGGCTTCCAGCCCCTGCAGGAGCTGGGCACCCTGGTTACAAACACACCCAGCAGCTGCTCAGCACCTGGGACAAAGCACCTTCCTGCCCTTGCACCTTCAGCCTAGGAGAGAAACACCCTGGCCCCATCCTTCAGCACCCACAGCTCCCAGTGCAGGCATGGAGGGACAGTGGGATCATGACCCAGCACAGTGAGGAGGCTGAATTAGAAGAGTTTTTAAGCACAGCTAACTCCAAGCATATATCTACACCAAAACCCACAGGTTCAAATGCAAATTTAAGAAGAAGCACCTATTAAAACAGTAACAAAAACTTAACTGGTTTATTGCTGAGACCTCAACTGTCAAGACATGTCCAGAATGCCATAGTCAGTGGTAACAGCAAACACAATTATCAAGGGATGTTCCCAAGCTCCATGAACTGAGTTTGGTAGTCTTGCACCATGAACCACATATTCATTATTATAACAAATTGTATTGCTATTTGTAGCATCTAGGGAACCCCAATCAGGGCTCTATTGTGTGACAGACTGTACAAGCACAGAAAAATAGGATGGCTTTTATAATGAGTACATCACAAGCCCCTCTGCCATAATTAACATTGATTAGCATCGATGCAAACAGCATGGGAAGACAAAGATTGAGCCAGTTTGGAGGCTGAGGTACTCTCTCACCCTTTAAGGTGGCTCCTTTGGTTCCCAACTGCAGAACAGAGGGGAGGCTGTTTCAGTGGGGAAGGCTGCAGTGCCCAGCACTCCCAAGAGCACATTCTAGGACATGGGATATAAAGAGGCATCTTCGTCACTTACTAATCCACTTTCTATCACAGGCAAAACCCCATGGCAGCACCACCATCAACTCTGAGAAAAAAGGATGGTTGGCAACATCTGATCTACTCCATGTACTAGAAAAGACCCCAAAAAGCCAAGTTCACTTAAAATGAAATCTCAAAAGAGTGACCCTTAAAGCACATGGGATGTGTAGCTGCATGTGATAAACTTCCTGCAAAAACCAGCCCTTGCTAGATCTGTAACTATCATATATGCATCTCCTCATCCCAGGTCCATGGCATTTTCCCAGACCTGCCTTGGATACTAATGCAGTTTTTCTTTTTTATCTGTAGGAAAGAGTTGACAATTCTGTGATGCCAGCAAAAATGGATAGTGGGAAATCATAGGGTTGAACATGCTGATTGTGTTAATGAAATTATCTTCACTAACCAAACAAGATTCCATAACCCTCCTATGAACTCTCCTCTCTACCAAAATGTTTCTACACTTCTTTTACTGCATAACCTAACAAAATCCAGACACCTGGAATTTCAATCCCACATTCAGCACCAAGGAAAATATATCCACAGAAAATTTCCCACTAGAAATATTGTTCAGTTCTCTATGCCATAACCTAACCTGCAGTCTGCTGTCTCTTCAGACTTACTGCTTGCTTCAAGAATTCTCATATGCATTAAACTGAACATGTATGTAAATATTTGCAGGACTAAACTGTAGCCACAATTTCAAATGCAATCAGGATATGTTGTGCTCAACTGTAGTTAGGGTCCAGTGTTTTGCTATTTTTTGCTGTTCTGGTGCAGTTTCTTAATTTGTTTTTCTTCTAAGCTACTTCCTACAATTTCACTCACAGGGAAATGAAACATAATTCTATAAAGCCTAAAAATAAACTCAGATCTGCTAAAAAATTCATCATTTCACTCCCAGGCTTCCACCAGCTGGGCTTGTCTGCTTTAGGTTTGACACCCCTGAGAGCTACAAGCATGACTTACAAAGATGAGCAAGTTTACATGGGAATGATGAAAAGGCCAATTTTTTTAATCTTTGCTTTGCCAAAATACCATCCGGGCCATTTATTACCCGAAGACTTTTATTTTTGGCAATTTCTCACTCCCTTTTAATACTGTACTTACATTATTTGCAAATTTGGAGAGGTAATACCCAAATCCATATTCTGCTTTACATGTACTTCTTCCAGGCTTGCTCATTACATTCGTTAAACTATTTAATTCTCAAGGATCTACTAGAGATACACTGAAGACCCCCTGAACAGCAGTTAAGAATAAACCTGTAATGAGAATAAATTACACATGCATATCAATTGCTGCAAGTCCTGTAAGGACTGAGACCTTTCTACATAAACATCTGCTGCAAAATTAAATCTGATACATTAATAAAAGCCCTCCCCACCCAACCCAAACAATGGATGTGTAACAGTTACTCCATCAGTTAAAAGAACAAACCTTTTAAATAAATAAATTTGTGCTTCACCAATTTATGTCACTGTGGTACTTAAGGCGAAACCTTTTAAAGGAATAGATTTACTGTGCACACAGATCTCCACTGGGTATGTGTAATTATGCTAAGGAAAGGCATTACTTTTAAAGTGGATGAATGGCTGATACTTTTTGATTTACTGCTAGAAACAGAAAAATGGTAATGGCATGAAATAAGCATTTGCAAAACCGTTTTGGCAGACGGAAAATGTTTGATTTACCTAGGGCATCTATCAGGTTCTATATTTTAGATCAAAGCAGATAAATGGAAAGGCAAATGGATATTTGGAAAAAAAATCTACTGCTTTTCTGTCAGCCTTGCAAGTAAGTTAAATGTTTGAATGAGGAAAAAGCCCAAGGCTCTTTGGATGGAAGAAAACCATGATTCATCACTGCTCTGGCAACTACAGCTTTCTGTATTTACCTGAAAAGGTGACATGGAAGTCATTGTCACTTTCTCATTCTAGGCTTCATTCTGAGAGGTGATTTTAAAGGCAGCTGGCAGAACTCAGCATTTCCACCTGACACTTGAAGTAGACAATGCATACCCTGGGTCATATTTTCATCTCAACTCCACATTTTTTGTTTTCCTTTCTGGTTTGAATTCCCATTGGTGAAGAAATTATGTTCTAGTTAAGACACACAGATGCAAAATTAAAAGCTACTGCCTTCTGAAAACCTTCTGAAATCTGTGCCATAGGAAAGCCCCCTGAAAGCAGGGTAAGGCTGACTACACAATTACCTGTAACAACCAAAAAAATCAGCTTCTTCCTATAGCAGAATTCTTCCAAGAGGTTCCCAGTAAAAAGAATGATTTCTGACTGTTCTGAACCCTTCTTACTCTGAAATGCACCCCCAGGAGCTGAGTGGTAGAAGCACTGTGTCCAACCCTCAGAGCACCACCAGCCCAGTGGTACATGTGCTGCACAGATGGTCTGAACATGCAGTTAATCCAAAATGTTTGGGTCACATCCAATTTGCTGTGCTTGTGGAAATCCACAGGAGGGCACAGGCACAGGACCCCCAGCCACATCAGATGCAGTGGCAGTGTGCACACCACGGCAGGGCACTCCCAGGGAGTGTCAGGTTCGCTCTACAGGCACAGTGGGATTTGCTCCTGTGCTGGGATTACTTGACATCTGGAAATCCTGACAAACACATAATCCTGGCACATAACCTCTTGACAAAATGTCTGGAGAAATTCAGCATGTGTCCCTCTGCCTGCCCTGTCAGGAAATGATGGAGAGTGGGGTATGGCCTCTCCAGCTCTCTCCACAGCATTATGAACATGAGCAGCAAATCCATCAGCTACTTCTGCATGCATTTATTCTGTGAAAGGGCTGACCAGCTCTTGAAAGGCCAAAGAGCAATCAAAACTCAAATCTTTTGCCTAGACAGGTAAAAAGCCAGCAGAGCTTATAATTACACAGGGAGTTGGCTGCTCTCTAGGATGCAAAATAAACAGAAATCTGGTCCTGCTGACTTACATGGCCTGTACTTTTAACTCAGTACCTTATCCTTGACTACTGAAATACTGAATTACCCAAAGAGGTTGTGGAAACACCATCCTTGCATTCAAAACCTGACAAGATCCTGAGCAACCTGTTCAGTGGAGCAAACACTCAGTGGATGTGCTTTGAGCTGGTGGGTCAGACTGGGTGCTCTTTCCAATGGACACTGTTCTGGAATTCTGTGGAGAAGAACTCTCTCTTCAGTTTTGTAGATGCACTTCCTTTCTAAATAGCAGCTGATTTATCCTACCTCAGATAAGCCATGGCTATCACTGTGGACAGAGCTCAAAGGCGCTGTATTTGTGGAGCAGGCCAAATCCTCTGCAGTAATCAACCAAAAATGACCACAAAATATGAAGTTTTACCAACAGGAGACCAAGATGCATGATGCTGGCCCTCTGCTTCATTCTAATCCTGCTAAACAGCCCCTGTACAAAGGGTGTTACATGCACAGCTCCACAGATGAGCAGAAAGCCAACACAAGGCTCAGCAAGCAGCACCCAGACCTTTTGTGCCCTTCAGTCTCCCCTCCTCTCTCCCCAAGGTCATCTTTAGTGATGTCTCTCTGAAGTAGCAATCCCCCTGTACAGACTTTCACATACATAAACCCTTAAAATCAAGACTCATGACTGTAAGGCCACCAAAGGCAGGATGCTTGTACACCTATAAGTCAAGGTACCTCTGTGAGCTGAAGATTTGTGCACACCCAGGGCTAGCTGGAAATTTTACACTTTGTCTGTAGAAAAAGCTTCCATGCAAGGAATAAAATAAGTCTTAAAATATTGAGCCAGAAGTAAGGCCAGACCATATTTCTCCTCTGTAATAAATCAGCACTATATGTATATATTAAATCCAATCCCTTGATGTGTCCAGTTTCAGTAATAAAAACTTAGTGAGCAGGGCAAAAGTTATTGGGTAGAGATCAATATTCTTGCTTGTTGTCCTTGATTGGCAATAATGTGATGCTTTCTCCTTGACTGTAAGAGGTGCTTTTGTGATTTGGGAGCATAAAGAAATTCTGTACTTGACAGATTTATGCAGTAGGAATACGCTAATGTCCTTTGACCCGCTTAAGAATAAATATGACCTACCAAATTGTCATTTTTATGGGTATTTACAACTGAGGCACTTTGTAAACCTTAGAACTAATATTTCCCAAAGGAAATCTGTGCTCTCGAATCTTGATAAATTATTGAAAAATACAAGCCACTACCAGCCCTACAAATTTTCTCTTCTCTTTCTCCTATATTTGGTTACATAGGAGTTGTCAAAGCAGGCAGGACCACTGATCTATTTCACCAGGTGTGCTGCTGCAGCCATGGTTAGTGATTCAGAGGAATCCTATAGAATTTTTGGCTATTTGATAAAGGTAGTGCAAAAAAAAATTCCTAAAACTTGAAGGTTTTCAGTGCATGACTCAAATATTAGTTATAGAATTCTTTAAACTCTCAAATTACTGTTAGAAGAATATTACAAACTATAATTTCCACAGCCCAAATGCCACCAGCTGCATTTGCTCTCATAAATGCTTCAGCTGATAAACAAATAACACAAGGAGTAGAATAAACCAGCCCAATTCACCCAGATGCCAGTGCTCACAGCCTTGTGGGTGTAGTGCAGATATTCCTTAAATTCAGTAATTGTTGCTAACCAGCATCCCTAGCTCCTTAACTCTGCAGGCCAAGTGACCAGAAGCCTTCATTTAATTGCTGTGTCTCAGCTCCACTTCATCTCACCTTCCCACCCAGCTGCCACACAACTTTTTTCACCACATTTATACTGTCCCTGCCCTCAAAGGTTTCAGAAAAGACAAACTAATTTCCCACAGAGATGGGAACTAGTGAGCTGAGGACCTCTGCCTTTCACAATCCTCCTCTGAAGAGGAGGATGACAGCACATAACTCTCTCAATAGCTTGGTCTTAAGGAAAGAGAAGTTTTTGACACAAAACTGAATAGTAACAGTGTCACCCATACCAGAGTTATGAAAGCTATTTCCTTTTATCCTTATTTGCTATCTGAAAACTGGCAAAGAGTCAGCCCTGCTCAGGACAGTATCCAAGACATGAGACTTACAAAAGCTTTGTGTTCCACCTCTTGGTTCCATCCCTGCACAACAGCACAGAAGCTCTCAAACTCTGAACACACCAGATTTTGAGTACAGCACCATGACGTGGCACTCAGCTCTACTTTTACTCCATTTCCAAGGGCAGCTGCTTTTCTGTTTTTCTTTGCGCATCTGTGGACAACAAAATCTTTTCTCTCTCACAAGAATGTCTTCATTAAGTCAGTTTCTGCCTTCAGCTTATTCTTGTGCATACTATAATCTGTGTATATGCACAAGAAAGGCTTGAGAAGCAGACTGAAAAAACAGGAAGCTGGAATAAACAATGAGGCAGGAACTGTGGGAAACTTAAGCATCTTTTCTTGCCCTTATTGTGCAGCCTTCCTTTTCATTTTTGTTTACTGCTGAATTTAGGATTCCTCCTACATTTGTATGAAACATGATTTCTATGATCTCCGTTTTGTGGCCTCTTTCTGAAGCAATGTGACATAGCACATCTAACACAGTGACCAGGCACAAAGTCAAACAATTCTGAGTTCAACTGCTATCCTGAACACTTGATTTCATATCAGATTTGCCAAATTTAGACATATTTTTTTTTTACAATTAATGTTGTTCACTGAGTAATAAAAAGGTCCTAAATACTCACCAATTCAGCAGCTCCTACTCTCTACACTGAATATTCCACCTCCCTTTGCACAGGTGGTAGGACAGAGGGAGAAATTGCATTTTAATATACAAAACACCCAGTAATCCATGCATCAAACAGCATCTCTATCCCATTCATGAATGTCCCTCATTCATTCATCACTCATTTTTAAAGAAGAGTTATCCTTTTAAAAAAGAAGTTATAAAACACTAACATTTGCTGGCTGACACTGAATTTACTTCATGAAACAACAAACATTTGAGTGACGGGAAAGAGAGGAGTTAAACATAGATAGAGAGTATTAGTTTCAGCCCAAATCAGCAAAATCCCTTTTTAGCACCTTGAAAAATACCTATTTAAGATGATCAATTTTTTTAATCAAGATAATTACCCTCACACGTCTTTTCCTACCCTTAAGTGTTTAACAAGAAACATCTTAGGCTCTCCTTAGCTCTACTACTTCTGAAGCTTCTAACTGTAAGCAAAGAACCAGATTATGTTGTGAATTGCAACCCTTTTACCTCATGTGAAAGCTTTCCTGATGGTATTGCAAAAAGACTTTTTTCCACCTTTAATTTTCTGCGTTTTTAAAGAATAGGGTGCAAAGGCATCTACTACTCTCAAGATTTCATTGGAGACCACCTGGCCTTTTAGTTTGGCTGCACCAGGGGAGGTTTAGGTTGGGTATTAGGAAAAACATCTTCACTGCAAGGGTGGTCAGTGCTACTACACATACCATGGCATTTCAGCCCACAAAAACAGTATCTCAGCCCTGTTCTCCATCTTTCTGAAAAATACATCCTTTAGGTCACAGAGACAAGCACTGTAAATGCACAAGAAAAAAGCCACAGTCAGTTCTATTCCTAAACTCAACTTCCTCAGCACAGCAAATATTGCCTGGATGTCAGGGCACAGTGGAGGTTTAATTTAAGTCATCTTTAAAGGTTTTTTTTTTGAAGGTACATGAATCTAAATCTGCTCTTGAACCAAAGGGGTATGAATTCCAAGCCTGGATTTCTCTACAGGTAGCACTTCCCATATTGCCATAATTACTTTGCAAACCAGCTTTCACTTAGGAAAAAATGTCACCCTAAGTACAAACACAGCAAAGAGAATCTTGGAAACACAGCCTAGGTGCAAATTCAGAGTCTTAACTGAAGAGGCTGCAAACAACCTGAAAGCAGAGCAAACAGCCCCACTCACTTCTCCCAGGAGAGCCATGCAATGGAGCAACTTTCCCAGGACTTCAAGGTTCTGCTCAAGCCAAATATTTTGGTTTCATTTGCCCTTCCTGCTGTGCCAGGGCCTGCCTGTGAGTTCTCACATTCCTCAGTCTCCCCCTAGTGAGGAGTGTGCTGGGATAGGTGTGAGAAACAAGAACTGGACTCCAACTTGTGATCAGGGAGTCTGTGGAATCAAAATCATGGATCAAAGAACAGCCCAGCAGCTGGATCTGCTGCTAAAATGGCACTAAATAAAATCTTGTAAGTTTATATATTTTCAGCACCAAAATAGAAAGATGGGTTTTTACTTATGTCCACCTAAATATTTGTTTTATGATGGAATGAGAGTTTATTAAAACTGACACATTGATTTAGACCACTATTATTAACACTGCCTTTTATTAATCTATAAGTTCACAAAAAAGACTCCATTTCACTATTTATCTTTCTTGGTCCAAAGGTGATACTGAATCTTCAAATAAAACAATTTTCCTAACAAATGGACACTTACATTTTCTGCTGGTTCATAGGTTAACAGCAGGACCCACCTGTGAAGTCTGGGCGGGCAATTACTATTATATTTTCACAACCTATTGTTATTTTTCTTTCTGCTCAGCACAGAACAGGCACAAGTAAGAACAGCTACTATGCAAGAGCAAAACCTGAGAGAAAGAAGAGATCCAACGAGAAATGGAGGCCACTATCTGACATTTGAAAAGGGCAAATCGAAAGCAATCAACACCCAACAAAATGCTCAGTGTAAGATGAGGTGATAGCTTAGGATATACTTAGGGTGGTGTAATGAGGCTAACAAGTGCTGTGTGTTTTAATGTAAATTAACACAAGATAATCTCTTCACATATTTAAGTGATGCACTTCAAGTTAATTAATACATATTTAATAGAAGTCTTCTTGAACAGCTGTTATTTACTTCTGGAGTTTCTACACATTAGCACTGGCTGCTTTGTTCTGCTCTGAAGTTGTTCATGCTCCAAAGTACTTTAACAACTTGGGCTGTATAAAAATTGAACAGTCTTCCCAAAAGTCAGCCTTTCTGATAACTTAATATTTTCACGTTAAATATTCAAACACTTGCTGAACAAAAGGTCAAATTCTACTTACAGCATCTGCGTGAAACAGACAAGCAGATGCTTAATGCTGCTAGACAAATACTTTTGGCACAAAGAATGACACAGAGCTGGTGATCAGTCACATTTTCAGGCTTGAAAATCAGCTCTCCCTTACTTCTGTTCCTTAAATTCTGCACTTACCTTTCACTTGTAACAACACAGACCCAAATTATGACCTGTTCCTTCCACAAGAGCTGGTGTTCCTCACACAGTGTGTTACATGAAATCCTGGCAGTGAAAGTGCTGTCTAGAGTATTCACTGCATTATTATGAGCATTACACCAGCTCATTGAGGCTTCTGTCTTAAACAACTTCTGTATTTAACAACTTGTGTCTTAAACAACTACTGTGTATAACATCACTGCCTTTGGACCTTGCATGCAGCACTGAGGAAATTCTCACTTACCCCCTCCTTTTATTCAGATGAAAACCCATTTGAGCTTCAGGCACTTCTGAGTTTTTATCATGTAAGTAGAAACCAATTCAAGAAACACACTGGCAAACACAAAATTCTTATACTCACAGTGGTGAATGTGACTTTTGACAACAGGCACCAGTTTCTTTGAAAACAGCTATCACCACTGAACAATCCTTATCAGCATACCTGCTGTAGTTTCAGGCTGACTGAAGATTTTTACCCTTGTGGCACTGGAGCACCAGTGCTCACTGTGTCGCAGACATTTTTTCATAGAAATCCTTTCTTTCACATTTGTCTATCTTCTGGGAAGCAGAGCCCCAGAAGAAGAATGTAAACAATTGTTATCAGCTGCTGTGAAATGTAGCAGGTGCCCCTGTGATTGGCTCATCTTCCATGTGTACCATTAAAGGCCAATCACAGGAGCAGCTCAGGGACAGATTCCCTGGACACAGAACTTTGTTTTTCATTCTTTCTATTCTATTCTTAGCATAGCTGCTCTCTGCAACTTCTCTTCTTTTTCTTTTTAGTATAGTTATAATGTATTATATATCTTATATAAATAAATCAAGCCTTCTGATCAAGAAACAAGATTCTCATCCTTCTCTCACCACAGTGACCGTCTAAGGACACTGTAATACTCACTGCTTGTATGTCAGCCTTCCAAGCTCACAGGTTTACTGAGAATAACTTCCAAAGCTGCTAACAATTGTATTAGTGCATACCTGTTGGGAGAGCCTTCAGTGCATCTTCTGTGCAATGCTGTATGGAAACACACACAAAACAGTCCTAAATGCACAAAAGTCAAACAGATGTACTGATTTAAGCAGACTCATATTACTAGTATCTAAGTGAATTTATTTTAATTTAATATGGTATTTTTTACAATACACAGGACATAACATTTATTACTCAGGCTAGGAATTTTAAGACTAAACCAGATCATTGCTTTACCTGGCAAAGATGCTGTGGCTGTGTGGAATAAAAATTCAAAAAGCATCTTCATGATCCTTAACTCCCTCTACCAAGAGCCTGGTGAGCTGCAGATGCAAGGACTGAAGAAGATTAACATCAATTCTTCTTTCCCCAGCCCCTGAGTGTGGCTGGTACAAGCTGGGTTAGGTTCCAGCCAGAATCCTAAGTCCTGTAAGGCCACAGGGATGGGGTTGGGACACAACTGTTGGTTTGAGGGAAGCACCATGACACAGGTTTAAAGTGCCTGCGTGAATGTGAACTCTGACAAAGCAGTGCCAGCCACAAAAAAGGATTTCTGTGCATTGAAGCTGTGTCAGTACATTTAGAAGAAAAAGGGAAAAAGCCATGGTTGCCACAGGACCTAAAGAACATCTTTTCCAGCAGGGCAATATACCAAAGAAATTTCATGGCTTTTGGTGGGAGTCATGTGGGAAACAGACCAGTGCAGAAAAAAGAAACCTGAGAAGACAGTCTCATACTGTGATGTTCTGAAATCGCCATTATGTTAACAAAACCAAGTATCTTGAAAATCTTCTTGTCTTTGGAAGGAGGATGCATCTTGTTCAGAGGAGCATGGGTGCTCTGCCAGCTGCCACAAAACCCATGGTTGTGTATTTGCTTTGATATCCACAATTTCACTTTCTTTGGCATCAGCACAAGCCTGATGTGTACATGCCAAGGAAAAAGAGAGATCCCAGAGGACAAACTGAGCTCCCAGTCCCAAGGAATGGAAATAAATGCCCTGCATTCATTTTGTGCAGCCATGACATAACAGGTATTCCTTGGGTTCTTCTAAGATTCCTTAGAGCTAAAGGATCAAATTCAAGGGGATTCTCTTACAACATACACAGTGAGACTGTAATATTTTTCCTCTACATTTTACATAAAAAATAAAAATCTATGTTTACCTGTGGCTTTGGCAGAAAGGTTTCTATTGTAATTATACCTTGTGTATTCCAACAAAGTTTTTTACATCACTATGACTATTCTAGAAAGGTGCAAAGCTGCAGGTGCTTGCTGAAAAAAATAAACCTTTATTAAAATTTCCAGTTTTTGCAAAAGCATTTTGACTACCTTCCAAATCTATTTAAATGTAATTAAATATTTACATTTATTCTCTAATAAGTATTGTAAGTAAATCAATACTCCAATTATCTTAAATTTTTGTGTGGTATTACAAAAATGTAGCAATTGTATAAATGCACAATTCTAATGAAAAAATAATGATCTTGAACTTTAAAAGAGCCCTTCATTTAGAGAGATGAAAGTGCTGTACATTCTTTCCTTCATTATGTCTTATGGCCCCTGTGTGATGTAGGTGCTATTATCATCATTTTACAGATGGGGAAACTGAAAGGCTAATTAACTTGTCCAATTTACAACACTTTTAGCTGTAAACTTAGGGCATCCTACTGTACTTAAAGGCAAAACAGAACTCAGCTCACCTGTGATGAACATTTTCTAAAAATTCTTAAACTCCGTAAGCATTTACCTTACAGGAGAGAATATCTCACACAAGATTTCAGAGTTGGCTTTGAGCACCAGAGCAATGTGCTGCCTAGAAGCAAACATCAGAGCAGCAGGTTATTGTGCAGTGTCACCAAGCTTCCAGCTAGTCATGGAGATGATGTGCATTTTTATTTGGTATTATTTGCCATTCAGCCACACATTTGTGCTTTAATTCTGTAGGACTTACCACACTGCATTTCTACAAACACACACAAACAAACAGTGTTTGCTGACAAACTCATTCCCTCAGTTTACTTATGTGTTCCATGAATTTCTTGACTCTGTCAGGATCAACAGCATTTGCCCAATATCCTCCTTTCTTGAAATATGAACCAATTATTAGAGCATCTGCGTCCAAGTAATTCCTCACATTCTCCAGAGTCACTCCAGACCCAACCAGCACAGGAATCTTCACAGCATGCTTCACCTCTGAGGAGAAGAAAACCAAAATCAAGGTTAATTTCTGTCTTTGAAACTCTCTCCATAAAGACTCTAATTTCCCTATTTTTTCAATAGAAAAACAAATGTATCAAGAAATTTGTGACTCTGGTATTTATTATTTCTACTGCAGAATGAAACTGGCTCTCTATAAAAAACACCTCTAGCTCGAAAGAGAAAAAAAAAATCTTACTTTTTACATTCTGTTGTCTGGAGTACTTCCTATATTTGCTCATATGAAAGAGAGCAGGGATCATACAGGCACCACTGACAGCTCAACTAGTTTTGCCAGAAAGAGAAGTGGTTTTTTATCAGCGTGAGGAATGACAATGGAATAAAAAAGCCTCTTATTTTTGCTATATACAGTGTTACTTAACCATCTGATCTTTTACCTGGTTTCAAGAGAAGAAACAGACAAAAACAAGGCTCAAAATACAGTACTAGCTTTGGGAGGAGGAAAAAAAACCCAATTCAAGAATTACTTAAGCAGCCTTCTCATCATTTTATGTCAAACTGACCATCCAAAGAGTGACTCATAGGACTGGATGCTTCATCCCTTAGAGGAATGTTGTGAGCCATTATTTCTGACCTTTAAAAACATATAAATTGGCTTAATTAGTGATAAGCTGATGGCAAGGTAGTTATAGCTTGAGGTAACTTGGGAAAGCACACATGCAACAAATAAAAGTCTGCTTCAAAACACTGTTTAAATGAAGTTTCATCAGAAGCCTAACTTATTAATTATGCTTCAGGGAAGACTAATTATTTATCACCTTCCTACTTCACTGAAGAAAGGGGATCAATTAAAATGTTCTTGAATCTCTTTTTAGGTCACATGCTCTACCATTTTTTCCATCTAGGAACAATAACTCCCTCTTAAAAAGATTTTAACACAGAAATAAAACCATTCAACACAGCCCTTCCTGAAAATATATAACAAATCAAATGGCTCATGCATATATGATTAAAACATATTTCTATGCATATTTGATATTCTTAGTCATTCTGCTTACAACAACAAAATAATTAATTTCTAGTTACTTATAGCATTATTACAAATATCCTGTTCTAAAAAAAGAGAATATTTACTTTAAATTTTATTTTTATTCATATAATATCTATATGCTCTTAGGATTATCCTATCTGCTTTACATCACTACCAGCACACAATTAAGGTGCATCTGACCACAGATTTTTGACAGTACCTGACTGAATCCCCAGAGGAACCGGGCTCCAAATCAATATTTGTTCTTAAAAGTGTGTAAAGCACATTAGCAGGGAGTTGCTTCATAATTATTTCACATCAGCAGGAAAAACAAAGAGCCAAATAATTAAACAGAGCAAGTTCATATGGGTCTGAGACAACAGCTCAGCCCTGCTGGGCAAAGGGAAAAACCCAGTGAAGCCTGGGTTCACTGATGAGAAACTCCAGAACAAGCCAAAGCCCTCCAAAGTGGGAAGGTATGAAATGCTGCTGTGCTCTACACGTGGCACACAGACTGCACTCACATCTCCTGGGCTGCAGATCCATCCAGAATGACAATGTGAAGAATGGCAAAGGCAGTGCTCAGTGTGCACTGAGATGTGTTACCTCATTAAGTATGCTACAGATGCTACTTTTAAGTCCTTTCCAAGCACATCAGGGCCTAAAGTTGATTAGTAGAAGGTGATTTGTCTATTGGCTGTGCTAATACAAATTCTAACCTGTAAAAGAAAATAAAGCAACAGCAATGAGATGTGCTTTTGGGTGGCAATGTTCAGTCACTGTCAAAATATCTCTAAACACAGAGCTCTGCTTCAAATCTCTGCTGTGCCTCAAATGTTTTCTTGGCTTTTTTTTTTTTTTTTAGTTTGTGACAGTGAGAAAAAGGAGACAATTTTGTGATGTTACAGTAACAAGCTGCTGAAGTTTACACAGATTTCTCTGTTCCAGGGGACTGTAACTAGAGGGCACTGTGCTCTTTCTTGTGGCAGCACAGCTGCACACAGGTCTTTAATAAAATCGTGCTTGGTTACAAGCACAATGAAAGCATTTGAACTATGGTATGCACAAGTTTCATGAAATAAAGGCCAAGTGCTCCTAGCTTGAAAACAATGGCAAAGAGTGGTGTAAAAATAAGCACCACTGTGCCAATAACTTGCTTGACTACTCTTCTCTAACAGCTTTCTCATTGCAGTGATCACTGTACCATACAAAACACTATGTTTATGGTAATGCTCCCCTCTTAACACATTTTAGGTTTTTAATTCAAAGGACTTTTTCTCTGTCATTAAATTTAGGGCTTAAACAGGAGATGTGAGTGATCAGTACTTTTTCTGCCTCTCAGGGTACCACACAGGCAGCAGTCTCTATTTTGGCCATCAAAAGATGAGAGGGGTGAGCCAGTATTGAGTCCCCTTTTATGAACAGTAATTAAGGAGGTGACAGTCACAGCCAGCTGTTGGATTTCATTATGTACCTGTTTTCCACAGGTCACTCAGCTGAGACACTTTGTTTTGCTCAAAGAGATAACTGAGCAGTCATTATGCAAAGCTTTGGTCACTCAAAATACAAACTGAATGCAAAGCAGGGAGTTCAGCAGTTATAGGCAAGAAAAAACCTGATGGGTTCACACATGACACATCCAACCAAAGAATACTCCACAAGGCAGCAAACTGGAACTTCTGTAACCTCTTAGATGAAAAGATGGTTTATTAATGAATTCAAAATGCTCAGCTATAGTTCTTGCTCCTTAACAACATGAATCCTGATTTTTCAGCCCTCATACTCCCTCAGCCTCTGGTGCCCTGAGTGCCCAGCAGGGCCTGCCCGCCTCAGAAGGCAGCACCACAAACTGCAAACAAAACCTGACTGAACACACACCTCTGCCTTGACAGGGAAACACTTCCCACAGCCCATCACAAATCAATCAATTCCACACAAAGACAAAACCACTTCTATATTACTGCACAACAAAGCTGAAAAAGAGACATGACAAAAATCTCATCTGTCTCTCAGCTTTGCTTTCAAGAGCTGCTTTGCAGTGTGATGAAAGGTGCCCAATTGTATCACTGTAATACAGCACTGCCAGGGCTGCATAAATTCCTCAAATGCAAAATCTCACTCACATCAACACCAACTTTGTAGACTGTAGATCTGATCCCTTTTAAGAATTTCCTGACATAGATATGCCTAATTTGTCATTTTTTTATACTGTGGAATTTTAAAGTTCTTCTCTTACCTGTTTTAAGACATCTTTCTCATGAGAGGGTCTGCTAACATCCAAAATGCTGTGATCTAAGTACAATAAACCCATGATCTGCACACTGCTGCTTTCATAACACAAATCCAAACACAGAATTAATGTGTACTTCATTACAGCTGCCAACTCTGATTCATTTTGTTCTTTGGACCCAGAAAGGGAAAGAGACAGGGACTGACAAGTTTGTTCACATGAAAGAAAAGCAGAAGCTATGGCTCTGTCTGGTTGGGGTCCTGTGACAAAAAAGCCTCTGGGCCTACAGGTCAGGTTTTACTCTCTGATGCTGTAAATCAATGGAGGTTGCATGTACATACATGAAGCAGAATTTAACCTAGGATTTCTCCCAGACATATCAAATATTTTTTTAAAGTTATTTGATCTGCATTAATAACAGTGGAGACATTAAGTACAAACAGGGATGGATCTCTAGATTACCAAAATTTTGCAGTCTCTAAAGCAGGCATAGCTTCCAGTATCACCTGTTCCACCTGTATCATTTCTGATTTGCTGTACCAAAAGACCCAGCTAATTCAAAAGGCTGTGCTCACACCAAGCCATCATTTTCTTTTTAGCATTGGTGACTGAGGCATAGCAATTTGTAATTTTTTTTAGCAAAAAGTTTAATATGTATGAAATAAGAACCATTTTGACAAGTTCAACATTCATTTTAAATGCTCTTAAGCATGTGTGACATACATAAAGCCCTGAAAACACGGAATGATTTTATGTTGTTTCAAAAGATACAAAAATACAACACAAAAGATACAAATACAACCTGCTGAGGTTCAGGTTATCTCTGACAGGTAAAATATGTTTTTCATGCTGATCTCCTAACTTAAGCTGAGTACAATACAGTGCACTGGAACTAGAAAACATGCCAAGTTACAACATTTTAGGTAAAGTAAAACCTAAAAAAAATACACATTCTATTTTATGTAGTGAGACATTCAAATTGAAGCCATTGATCTAAATTAAAACCAGTGATGAAAACTAAATGTCCCCATGACGGAACTTTAATTCTAGCATGGGAGCAATACTGTTTCATGAACACAGCCCAAACTGATGCTAATATAAAAATATCAAGAATCATAGCACTTCTGCAAAGGTCAGAACTCATAGGTCAAATGAGTCTCCCTTGACACAAGTCCACACTATTTAAAAATTATTTTGATGTTAATATCTTCCTGTCTACCAAAGAATTTGTATTCTTTCTGAAAATCTTCCAAGTAGCACTTTCCCTGGTATTAATGTTTGGAATGCTGCCTTATCAAAATGCCCCCTTTCTTGAAGGAATTCCATTTTCACTGTGAAAGATAAAATCACTGAGCTCTTCAATGGAAAGATTTATGGTTAGCTAGTTAGTTTAATATGGCTAGTTCTAGTATGGCTAGTTTTCTAGGGTTATAAAGGGGCTTTTTACAAATGAAATAGTATTTTCTTTCAGCCTCAGCATCACTCAGTGTTATGAAAGCTTGGAATAATTGTAATTTTTGCCCTGCCAAACTGTTGTATAGAAACATGCCACAGCCCATCTAAGTAACACCTCAAATATGACCATTCTGATCAAATCAAACCCCATAGTGTGGTATCACATAACCTCTGAACAGAGAGAGACATAGCTCTCCCAGGATTTTCCTGGGAACCTGTGAGAAGCTGTGAGAAAGCTCAGAGAAAGAATTCAAACAATTATTATCTCAATCTTTGCACCTGGCAGGCAATCTCTGTTTGTCAAAGATGCTTACAAGAAGGAGCTGTCCCTTCTTGACCAATAGGTGACAGAAGACTCCTAAAGGCCAATCTTAGGTCTTCCTAAGACCTTGTTTCTGTAAGAACTGTGGATTGTGAATAATAAAGTATTTTTTCATGCCTTCAGATGATGAAGTCTCTGTATCACCGTTGTCTGTCCTGATAACCCTTTGGTGATACCACAGTGAGAGTTCCTTGTCCCCAGCATCTCCCCTGCCCTGCTGCCAGGCTGGTGCCCAGGCTCACCTGGCTCCTGTCCCCTCTGTGCTGCCCTGGCTCACCTGGTTCCTGTCCCCTCCCTGGTGCCCAGCTGGGTGCCCAGCTCACCTTGCAGCTGCTGGGGGTCCGTGGGGTGCCCGGTGGCCGTGCCAGTGAGCACCACGCCGTCGGCCAGGAACAGCTGGGCCGCGCTCGCCGTCTGCGCCACGCTGACATCGGCCGTCAGGGCGTGAGCACTGCAGGGACACAGCCTGTCACACGCCAGGGACACACGCCGGGGACATGGCCCGTCACACGCCGGGGACACACGGCCCGACACACAGCCTGTCACACGCCAGGGACCCAGCCTGACACACGCCAGGGACACACAGCCCATCACACGCCAGGGACCCAGCCTGACACACGCCAGGGACACACGGCCCGTCACACGCCGGGGACCCAGCCTGACACACGCCAGGGACACACGGCCCGTCACACGGCCCGTCACACGCCAGGGACACACGGCCCGTCACACGCCGGGGACACACGGCCCGTCACACGCCGGGGACACACGGCCCGTCACACGCCAGGGACACACGGCCCGTCACACGCCAGGGACACACGGCCCGTCACACGCCGGGGACCCACGCCCTGTGCCCCCACCCCGTGCTGGCAGAACCCCCAGGGGCTGCTTTAGCAGGGTGCACCTTCACACTGGCAGGTGACACTGCCAGCAGGTGACACTGCCACCCGAGCAGGAATTAAAAACCAACCTTTTCCATCATTGATCTGTCATTGCTCCTGGTTCTAGAGAGTGAGTGCTAAGTGTGAACCACCAAGTGTCAATTGAGACAGCTGCTTACATGTCAAGCACCTGTATTTCACAAGTGTTGAGCACACAGAACTCTCTGACTTCAAGTGGGAGTTGTGGATGTGCCCTCATTCATAAATCAGATCCTGTTGCCTAGGGCAGAATCAACAACCTCCACAAGTCCAATAACAGAAAATATAGTTAATACCTAGGATATAACCACAGGAATCATCTTACACAGCAATTACAAACATCAATTACACCTGCATCCCAGCTGTTCAGCAGCAGGCTTTGATGTATGGGTGACACACTTGGTCTGAAATCTGTTGCAATAGTAACTATTAATTTATGTGGTCCCAAACTTGGGAGAGAATTCCAGCCATTGCTGGTTGAACATCCAACACTGTTGGATTTTCTGTATTTAAATAGAAAACAACAGCTATGGCAAACATGTTGCACTGCTGAGAGCTGTGGCACAAGAACAGTTTCTCCTCATTTAAAGAACAGGAGCATAGCAGCTCTCAGTGGCAGCTGCACTTTTCTACATTAAAAAGCTCAACCAAGAAGTCCTTCAACATTTCCTTTTATGTTTCTGCCTGAAACAAAAACTTCTTTGCCTTTCTTAAATGCCAACTCTTTGAAAAATGGGAAGTATAATCCAAATATCAATTCATCAATTGTTAAGGCTAAAAATAAAAATGACATGATGCAATTTCATTTACAGAAAGTCTAATGCAGTTTATTTGCATTTGTATATATATGTTAAAAATAACCAGAAAGAAACTGCTCTGAAAGGACCTGAAAATCTTCATCTGACCACCACACTGCATTGTTTCCTTTCTCTTTTGAAATTTATTACCTGCTTATTACATATTTAAGATCTTCCAAACTTGATTATTCTCATGATTGCTCACATACTACACACAAACATTTTAATTAGGTTATTTAGCATGTATAATACATAGCACAGTTCTTCTGGGAAAAAAAACAAACAACAAATCCAAAGAGTGACATCTAAATAGCTGAAAGTACCATGTGACAAGTAAGATAAAGTATAAGCAGAAAAGAAACTGGATTTATCTGTCATAAGTCCCTTCTGTTTGATAATCATAGAACATAACCCTTACACAGACAGCACTGATTTAAGTAGCAGGAATCAGTATTATTGGCAGGAAGGAGAAGAAAGAGCTTTTTAAAATGCCAAACTATGATGACTTGGATGCTTTTATATGGCAACTGCCTTCATAACTAAAAAATAACCTTGGATACCTAACTTTCAGAAACAAAACTTCTTTAAACATAATAGACATTTACACATGCATACAAAGTCTTAATACAAGATGCAAGGCTTTCATAGCTGGCATACTGAAAACCTGAAGGTTAAACAACCACAAACATCACAGATAAAGCAACTTACAGCTGCAAATTTATTTTTAAATTTATCTCCCTTACAGCACTGCAAGTCTGTGCTTAAATAATAAACCTCTCTCCAAATGATTAACTTTCCTGGAAGAAAATTGACATTAAAAAGACCCCCAAAAATGGAGAAAAACATAAGATCATTATTGCATTCATATTTACATAAAATTTTGCTTGTATTTACCTATGCTTCTTTTTAATATCAGCAAAAATCTGAATGTTGTCTGCTCCAATGTGTTTTCTGTATCGTAGCAGGTCACCTGCACAGGCATTGATAATCCCTTCATCAGCCACGTGAGAAAACACAAACCCTTCAGCCCGGATAAAATCAAGACCTGAAAACAGTCAAAAAGCAACATTTTAGCCTGAAACTGAGAACTGGAAAAGAAAAACACTAAAAGCAAATGACAATCCACCTTACTGCCCCCTTCCTATTTGATCCCAACACAAATTGTTTCATGGACTAACCCACTCTAGGACTAACCCATCTCACTTTTTCATTCTTTATTTTTCTTTTATTTTTGCCCCTTTTCTCTCTGACTTCTTCCTATCTCACTGCTTTCAGCTCCCATCTCTCCCACTGACCCCAGCAGTGTTCCCCCAGCTCCTGGTCCCCTTCTGTCCCCTCAGTCTGTCCCTGTGTGGCTCAGACAGCTGCACACCCTGCCCTGCCTGCTGCCATCATGTGCCATGCAAAGGAGTAGGTGGGTCAGAACACAGCTCTATTATTCTAATAACATGTTTTCTCTCCAAAAAAGGTCACTAACTTGCATCTCTTCCCCCCTTCCAGGCTACAGACACAGAGGAATAGCACTGTCATCTTCCTTTAGGAAATTAGGCAAGAAAACATAGCCTGAAGCATGTTATATGCAGGCCATGTGACTCCACTTGAACATAGCTTGTGTTTCCTACACAGCACCACATCAACAAATGGCTTCTAGAGCTGTGCCAGGGGCTTAGGAAGTGTCAAACATTTGCCATTCTACTCCAACCATCAATTCTGCCATGCCTTAGGAACACAGGTTCCACCATATTCATTAAGTTTTGTCACTAGGAAGGTTTTGTGGGATGGATACTGAAGAGGAAGATTATGAATTGTAATTACTTCGTGTGGGCCAGTCATTGGCATTCAGGGCCCCCCTCTTGCAATATCTCTGTGGTAAGACTGAAGCCTTGGACCACAGAGCAATAAGCCCACAGCAGTGAGGCACAAGATTTAATTCTGACTCCCTTATTGCAATCCTCACTTCTCTCCTGGCTTTCAAAGCCTTGAACTGTCTCTTAAAACCTGCCTCTTTTCCACATTTTTGCAAAAGCTCTGCACTCATCTTGTGCAGTTTTGCTGCTCTTCCAGCTTGCTTTGGAGGTGTCTTCCAAGCCCTTCTGAAGCTCTGCTACTGCTCCAGCTTTGGAGTCAGATGCACATTTAATTAGAGCTGACATCATTCAGAGGAAAGCAATGCATGTGGAAACAGTCATCAAGAATGCAATCCTACCCACAACTGATTAGGCAACAGAGGCATTACCTTAGCACATTCCAACTATAAACATAGCTGATCTTGAAAATTTATTTACCAAATGACAAGGTGTCTGTTTATTTTAAAATTCCAGTTTCATTCCAAAAGCCCTGAAGTTGCAGAAACAGACGCTTACGCCTGCTAGAGAAGAGCCTGCATTGCTTAGCAACACAGACTCCAGCTCACAAGAAACATCACAGATGGATGCCAAATCAAATGCAAGCTGTCCTTGCCTTGAGATGAGTGCAAAGCACAGAGTATTCCCAGGATCCAAGACAAGAGTGTGCCACAAGTACCACTGCAGGTGCTTGTAGACATTGGGTGATAAACACAGTGCAAACAGCTAAACTGAGATTTCTACATCTAGGAACAAAAGCTGCAGCTTCTAATTACATCACCCAAGCTTATAGTACAATTCAGAGTTATATAATAATTATTTCTCTAATCATAAAACTGTGGGTGAGCCTAGAGACACTTTCACAGCAAGCAAGGTTTAACCTGGGACAGGAGCTATTCATTGAGTAATTTCATTTATTGAAGCCACCTTGTTTGCTGATGTTTGGTTTGTGTTTCCTTAGTGCAGTAATATAAGATTTTCTGCTAAACATTGAATTGTACTTAGCTTAACAAGGCTGCACTCTCAATCTGGGTTTTTGGAGGCCATGAAAATACAATTTTTAACCAAGTGTAATAGGTGCAGGCACCATATCATTACCCTTCTGTTTTATGAAGCCATAATCAGATTCTGCTAATGAATTCATTTTTATGCTCATAAAATTGCGAGAATGATACTAGTGCTTACTTTCTCATTTGAAAGTTGAAAAGTAATAGCCATTGAATAGTTAATAGGCAGTCCCATTTCTGACTTATATGGAGACAACACATTTTATAGTTTCACTGGAAAACAAGGATAGGGAACATCCAATGAAAACTAATAAACAGAACTCTTAGAGGAGCACTGACTTTATCTGCTGCTGACACTGGAGGCACAGTGTGTCTGTGCTGCAAAAATACTTCTCAGGACACTGTCTTGCAGCAGCTCCTGCTGTGCTCAGGATGGGCTGCAGGCACAGGAGCTTTCCCAGCAGGATCCACAGCACCTCTGGGTGCTCCTGCTGCAGTTCTCAGCTGAGCTGCCTCCCCTCACCACTGCATTAATATGGTGGCACTTAAAAAGGGCAGCAAAAACCACAGCACACAGCTCTGCCTGATTCTGTCTCGCCCTAAACAGTGTCATGGGTGACAGCAAGTGAATTCCCACTCTGCTGGTGCAGGAGGGAGAGGAATGGGCTCAGACAGCAAAGCTGTTTGCAAAAGACATGGAGAGATCGGGGATAGCTCCTGACACGAAGCCTCGTTTATCAGCTATCAACTGTGTCGTCATCATTGATGAAGGCTGATCCAGAACTGGAATTTCAATAATTGATTCTTAAAGGGAAAAGGGCAGCTTCAGTACAGAGGGCACTTGGACCAGATGACTGTTTAAAGTCCCTTCCAACTGAACCATTGTTTTCTAAATTTATGAGATAAGCTAAAACTTAAGCCCTGATTCACGGTGAGTGCCCCAGGCTCACCCAGGCACAGGACCCTCCAGTCCTTGCTCAAGCTAGCTGAGCTCCTCCTCACATTGCAGACCTGTGGATTTGCCTCCACCCTTTACCAAATAAAATCATTACCTTCTCCTAGAGACCAGTTATGAATTCCCTGCGTGGTTCTCTTAAGAACAGTTATTCCTACCAAAGACAGGTATCTCCACAGGGAAAATGAAATTGCTGTATAGTAGGCAGAAGATGCTACATATGGTTTTTAGCTAGAACACCTTCAACAAATTATTTTTGTAGTGAGAGCATACAGGATTTGCCTTGTTAATAATTACCTATCAAAATTATATTGACATTAAAGCCACCACTAAGTTGCTACAGAAAAGCTGTTTAAAGATTTGCTACCTACAAAGTAGCACCCATTTTACTATGGTTTTGCCTAAAGTGATTTTCTTTTTGCATCCCTGTTCAGTGAACTTGAGCCAATAATTTTGAGAGAAGTGCAATGAAATGCATTAAACACAGGCCCTTCCTGGTTGGTGTTCCACAGTTACAGAGGAAATAGTGCAGAACAGGAGTGGAGCTGAGCAAAACCCAAGCCCTCCAGGAATTCTCCCTTTCATTAATAATTGCAAAGAAGAGAAATACATTGTTCCCAGACCATATCCCTTATTTAGTGATGATTTTTTGCTCCTCAAAGGATTGCTTTTAAAAATAGGGTATGTGCTATTTTTTCAAATACCAATATAACTCAAATGGCCCACACGCAGTAATCTCTAAAAACTAAAACTGGTTTCTGTCACCATTTTTATTTGAGATTTTCACATAGGTTCCAATGCAGCAATAAAAATTTGGTTTTCCCAATTTGTCAAGTGGCTAGATATTTTGAAAATGGCAACATCTGATTTTAAAGCTCACAAAACAAATGCCAGTTCAAAAGACATCTATTAACAAGAATTTAAAGCTTTTAGAACATATTAGGCATAATTAAAACTGCCACTGCAGATGGGTTAGCCTGCATGATTGTACCTGAAGTATGGCTTTCACTTAACACCAGCATCTTCTAGCTGGTTCTGTGAAATTTGTACATGCAAAAACGTGCAGCCTTACCATAATGACAGTCAATTTGGGCAAAAACATGCAATAACCCTCAATTTGTGAATTTAGCAAGTACAGGCTTTCCATATTAAGCCAGCCTACACCTTTACATCAGGGAGGGTTACACATGAAAAAACTAAAATTGCTTCAGCAAACTGTAAGAGCAGAAAGTTTAGCCAAGTCTAGGATTCATGCAATAAGGATAGATTAATTTATATTTAATTGCCCCAAAGGCAATTTAATTTAAAGTACTTTGGCTATCTATACACTCAATTTTTGTCATTATATGAAAAGTTTCATTCTACTCATTCATTAAAGACAATGAAAACTTAGTTTGCATGGACAACAGTAGCAGCAACAACATATAAATAGATGATGAAACAGGATGCTTAACCCCCATGGGTTAAATTTACATATATTTATATAAAATACATATAATATATTATATATATTATATATAATATATATTATGATATATATAATATTATATATTATATATAACTGAAACATATCTATAAAACATATGAATATATATAACATATAACTGAAATAAATAAGAGTTACACCAAGGGGGGTTTTTAGACATGAGCAGATTTAAACTAATGATGATTTTTAGACAGGTTTCACCCAGAAAGCTGTGGTGGCAGCCTTTAGCAGGCTCCAACTGAAGCAGTGCACAAGCACCACCCACTCTAACCAAGCAGGCATCTTTCTCAGAACCCAACTGCTGCTGTTTCAGGGCACACTCAGCTTTCCACGGTATCCATGCCAGCTTGTGGAGAGTGAATGCCACAGCAACAGCAGCAATCCCTGAGGAGCCCTTTGCATTACCTGCAGCCAGAGCAATGGCTATTGCCTGCTGGTTGGCAGCACAGAGCACCTGCACACCCAGAGGGACGTGGGGACAGCTCTGTCTCACAGCAGCACCGATCACGGCCATGGCTGCGGTGACCTCCGGGCCCGGGCTCACCGTGTACGGCACGTCGTGCATGTTCTCCAGGATCAACCCATCCTGGGCAAAGAATGACAAAAAAATATCACTGCACTGTACAAACATGGCCAGCTCACCATTATTTACTGTGCACTGAGACAAACAAGTGCAGAGGTGTTCCTTCAGAGGGAGGATTAGCTACAGCAAGTTGTGCTGATGCATTTGATGCGCACAACCACGTATAAAAGTGCTTTCATCAACAGCAGGGTATTTGCAGTGAAATCATGGAGAGAAATAAATGTGATTTTAATTATACATTCATCAATTTGGGCTCCTTTGATCCATCCTAAAATGTGAACTATAGGCAAATGAGTTAAATCTTATACCTCATTAAAAATAGTGTAAAGTCAAACTTCAATTATCCAAGGGGAATACAGGATATTGAGTATGTTTGGATAACAGAGGACTCTGAGATAATCAGGGCAATTTTCAATTCAATTAATGTCTGAAAATAAGTGTTACTTTGGATAAATAAAGGAATTTTTTGTTTGACTGTTATTCTGCCAAATGCCATAATATGAACTAGTGATATTTGCCCCATTCTGTAATCAGAACTACTGGAAAGAAGATATTGCTACTTATTGTCTATTATACCTCTCCATTCACATGGACATACACTTAGCAAACAATGGAGTGATAATAAAACACTCTGCTGATACAAATTGTACATTACTTGATGCCACACACATTTCTAATCATTGCATAGGCTATACCAAAAGTTTGCAACAACTGCAGATAATACATAATTTTCTTAAGGATTAATAACAAGAGTAAAAGTAGAGCATTGAAACATATTCCATACCTGGTATTTTGCATTAACAGTAAGAAGATGAAAAGAAAACCAGATATTTCTCGCCAGCTTAATTCTAAAAATGCAACAAGTTTAATAGACAAACTAATTGTATATATAGCAAATAAATTCTGCTCTCTCTGGAGTTTTATCACACATCTTAATCCTTTAAAATGAGAGCTTTACCTTCACAGAGATGGTAACTGAACAAGAATAGAAGGACCATTTTTTGGGAAAAAGTACAATTAGAGATTAAACATAGCAGCTTGTTTCTTAATAACACAGAGAATCAGGAAGGGGAGACAAAAAAAAGTTTTCTTTTAAAAAATATTTTATATGTGACACTTCTCTAATCTTTGTCGTAGTGTGGAAGCCCTTCTGGCAGTAAAAAACAACACAGGATATAAAATAGTGTATTTAATGGCTGAATTACAGGCTATGGCACAGGCATCATAAATGAACCCAACACAGAGGGTGGGGAAAAGTGAGAAGGAAATAATCCAGTGCAGCAACATGGTCAGTCCAGGCACAGAACCTGCAAACACTCAATGCACCAGGGCACAGCTGCCTTCTCCAAATCACTCACAGCTCAGTGTTTAAATACACAAAGGACATGCTACCTAAAAAGCAATGGGATGTGACCTGTTAATGGAAAAGGTGACCTGATATGATGACACCCCACATCAGACCTTTGCACTGTGATGCCATTTACCAACATATTCAATTACATAATTCCAGCCCAGGAAAACCTGAATTAGGCAAAAGAGCAGCAGGTATGGCAACCAATCAAAACATCTGCACTTGACTTTGTGTGTCCAGTTCAATATGGAACATCCACACTTCTGTACCTGTGATGGGAGGCAGCCATATGACCAAGATGACAACCTGACCTAAGAAAACCACAAAAAACCCCACAATTTAAGTCATTTTTTCTGGAATAAGGTTAGCACTGCTCCAACAAACCTGAAATGACTAAATGGTCTTGGTATCTGAGGCACAGCTATGAATCCCTTTGGTACCAACAGAAAGAGAAACCCTGTAACCTCTTTTCCTCACTACATATTAAGTCAGTCTCAGCAAGAATGCAAACCTGGTCAGCAGTTGCAAAAGGACTAATGTAGAACTAAAATACCTTAACAAAGCAAATTCAAAAATGCAACAAGCCATCAAAACCAGGTAATTCCTTGAGGCCAAAAAGCCTGGGAGCCCTTGGCTCAGAAATGCTCTACTTGGCAGATTTCAGCAAAATCTGGGTATTAGGGAAACTCCAAGCTTATCACAAAGGCCAGGAAGCAGGATCTGCAAAACAGCATCCCCAGGCTTCCAGGCAGTCAAGAATCAATCTCAACAGGGAGAAAGGCAACTGGGAATGGGGCTTCAAAATGCTCAGCTCCTAAAGAGCCACACCAGTAGCCAAAAAAGCAAGAGAATGGGCTGGCAGAATTCCACAGTGAAACTGAGCTTTTCACAACTTGCTACTACTTTGACCGCTATGGATTTGCATAAAGCAAATTATTCCATTAGCTGCATTAATGAATTAATTCATTTAATAAGTTATAAAAACCCCTAGCCATAGTACTACACATAAAAAGTGTCTCATTAAATTCTAACTCAAAATGCAGGCATATGGGAGGATTGCAACAGTTCTCTCTCCTGCTTTAAATTTACTATATTCACTTTGCAGCAACTGCCTCTTCCTATAGCCTCAAGGTCCACAGTTACAGTGAATATTTTTGGTAGAACTTTAATAATTTGTTATTCTTTTGGTACCATCCGACTGTTCTTTTGCATATTATGCTTTGTTTAATTAAAAAGAGAACAACATATGTTCTGCAATACAGAAAGCTGAATTACAGATGCATTAAGTCAGAGCTTTCTTTCATATTTTAAATAAAAATATAACACCACAGATTTGTGTTTACTGACTTGATATGTATAGGAAACAAACTTCAGTACTATCAGACAGCTAATTAAAGTGGGGGAAAGAAAACAGTTATGCTAAATTAAACTTCTTGGAACTTAAGCTTATGGTGTAGAAGCCTACAGAAACAGCTTCTACATTATATCCTCCAAAGCAGGAGTTACACAGACAGTATGAGATAAAACTCTTGCAAGTGCCTTCTGTGCTCCTTTTCCCATTGAATGTTAAGATAATTTAAGTGTTGCTTATATGCAATAGCCTTATTATAAGTAATTTTCAAGCAATGTATTTCCTTTTTACTTTGAAAGACTTCTGAAGTGCTACACATGAAGTGCCCTTTGTATCACAGTTAGCTACTGAAAAATAGGTCCTTTAATTAGCTCTCTGACTATATGAAAAATAATTTCCTTAGCTATATTCTGCTTACAGAAATAACCTCTTAAAACACTTCAGCCTCACACATATACAGCAGGAAAGCCTCAAAACAGTAACAAACCACAACTGAGGTAACAATTGCACAAGTTTTAACTCAGTATATGCCTAACACAACTCTTTCCCAGGCAACTTTAACCCCAATGCTTCTCCCCAGAGAAAGGTTTTACCTGCAAACATGTGCACCTCAGGACAAACCTCTCCAAGCTCAGCACCTCTAATCTTTCCTCCAGAAAGGGAGCAGGGCTGGCACCATCCCTGTTATTATACAGGCTCAGGTGGGGGCTAAAACAATGGCAGCAATCACCCCACACCCCTCATGTGCCCCTTATAAAGGAAATCAGGTGCCTTTGCAGAGCGTTTAATTGCTGTTTGTAAGCACAGCTCTTAGCAACTCCTTTAAAAACTCACCTCCAGAGCAGATTGCTGCCTTAACAGAAGTAAGCTGCTATCTCATGTTCTCCTGCACATGCCAGAGGAGGTAGCTGTGGGCAGTCTGTCTGCTATTTTATTTTCCTGTAATACAGCTGAGATTTGAAATGTTAAACTCTGTAATCCAAATGAAAGCTATCAACATGCTTCTATGCAGAAATACTACTTTATTCTGTCTCCACTGTTATTAAATTCTAAGTGTTGTGAATTCCAGTTATCACTGTAGTTATAACAGCAATAGGCTTATCACTCTTATTTTTTAAAAACATCAATGTAAAACATATACTAGTAACTGTTTTTAATGTCAGCTACTCCAGTAGCTACAGTTAGGAACAGTAACTAACAGTCAAGTGGGAACCTGTGCTCTTTTTTTTTTGCTCCAAAACAAATGTCAGCCAGGCTGCATGGAATGAATAAAAGTTAACCTGAATAGATACATTTTGCCTCTTAAAGAAAAGCAGGTACAAATTGGAGGGATTATAATGGCTCATAGCCTGCTGCTTATAAAATCTTGTCTAGGGAATTTCATTGTTTAGCAACACACAAGTACAAAGCATATACATTTTGAGCACAGATGGCTTCCTAACTGAGCACTCACTTGTTTTCATTACTATGCTCTAATATCACAAATCTCTCATATTTATTATGTGAAGCTGTGAATGTGCCAGACAAGTCACCTTACTCTGAATATACCAGGATTTACTTTCAAGTGCAACACAGATGGAATGAGCAAGACCATATACTTTATTTTTAAATGTTAACACCAATTTGAACAATTTGAGACAATATGTAAACATCTAAATAGCAGTAAATGATTATGTATCTTCTTAAGGGCTACTGTGGGCAGCATTTGGGAACACTGCCAGTGCTGTCATCTTATTGCAAAAGCTCTATACCTTCTTGGTGATTTCCCATGGACAGCTCCTCACAGCACAACCAACAAACTCCAGCTCTCTCCTCACCCACCTAACCCACTCTTTTATAGCACTCATCCTCACTGGACACAGCTGTGGCCTGTTAAGAGCAGGCCTGCTCCTAATTGGTAATTAGTACAGCTGCAACTCCTCAGGTGAGATTACCTTCTGCACTATTCTCTTACATTCTATCCCTCCACGTGTCAGTACAAACATCCACGGGGAAAAAAACCCTTTCTCTAGCTCTTCTTCCACAAGAAAAATGGACAGCCTAGCAGCTCCTTCAGAGTACTGAGCAAGAAACCCAAACAGATCCCCATTCCAGAGTAGTTTGGCAGCAGTGATCTCTGTGTGAAAGCTGGGAAGCTCCTGAAAGCATCTCTCATGAAAATTTGCATTTCTCTTAAAGTAACACAAAAAACTAAAGAATTGAATTGCAGAAAGTGTTAAACAATCCTAATGGTGCTTATGGATGCCCTCCTGATTATATCTGAGACTTATCTCCTTAATAAAAGATTTGTTTCTTATATTGCTCTAACCCTGTTCTGTTCTATTCTCTAACACTGTGCAGACCTTTAGAATGAAGACTGGTGTGGAAGTATATTGGTGTTCCTGTGACTTCTGTAGGAAAATGGGTTAATTACAACTCTTAAGTCCTGAATTTGTCCACATGTGTACAGAAATTACTGCATTCACCTCAGGTGTCTCCTGACAGGTAGGTTTATTCAAGTTCAGAGACTGCAATGCACTTGCAGAAAAGGCAAACCAGTTAGAGCAGGAACTGCAGAATTCAGTACTACTGTTGAAAAGACAAAGTGTAAAAGCCAAATTAAAACTTTTTGTTAGCACTGATTTTAAAGCTTATCTCAAAGCTGCTCCAGCTTTGTGCATGCCAGCAGGAAGTGACTGCTTCTGTAGCTTCCTTCACCTTCAGGAGTATTTGGTGTCTTCCCCCTGCTGCTGAAGGTTTCAGAGTGCAATTATTTTGTAAGGAAATGGGCAAACAGGCACTGCAGTGTGGAGCAATGGCTTTATGAGTTACAGATTATCTGTGCAAGCACTTCCTCTGGCACAGGAAGGCAGAGATTAGTGTTTGCCACTCTTCTGAAGTAGATCATGGTGATACTGCAACAACAAAATATAAAGGCACAGTACAGAACAGAGAGTTATTGCACACCTGTTCTTTCAGGAGGAATGAAAAGGAAGAAAACTTCCTTGTTCTGTTCAACTTGCAGTCAGGGACTATTCTAACAGATGAGGGTGGACATCTCACACATGTTCATCTGGTTCATGGGTACTGATGCCCACTAGGCTTTTTTACCCCATCATTTACCCATTTTACCACATCATTTTACCCCAGTGCTGTTTATCCTTTCAATGATTCTATTCTCAGCATTCTCTCCTAGTTTAGCCTTACCAGGGCTGTGCCCATAACCTGCCTTGTGTGACTTGTCTTGCATTTTGACCTTGATCTTCTATGGCATTCAATTTTGCTCTGTCTGTACAGTATCATTCTAATTTATAGATTAAAAACGCTTCAACCTGCTTGCTAATAAAGTTTTTCTGGAAACAGCAGCTCAGAGCAGTGACTGCTTGCTCACTGAAGACATTTTCAAACCTTGGACATTAGTACACCACCAGAAAATGTTCATAACGCTGTGGGCAGGTGAAAGAAAAAGCACATCAACACCCCAAGACAAGGTGTAATGAAATGTTTAAAACATATCTGACCTTTCAAAAGGACATACACCCTGTTAAAATGTACTGACCTATGAAGATTACTACCCCACTTCAGGTCCAACAGCAATTCTGACAGCAGTCTCCTCTTGCCTCTGGCTGAGAATGGCCTTTTGGGCCTGCTCTTCTGGACGTGCAGAGCAGAGATGTTTGCTGCCAGGGGCCTGGAGAGAGGCTTAGAGAGGGCAGCAAAGGGCTTGAGCCACTTTTTTTTTAGATCCTGAATTATCTGTGCTGTTTTGTTGCAAACACAGCTGTGGGGTGGTCCTGCACCCTCCAGGTTCCTGAGGTGTGCATGCAGTGTATCAGCTGTGCACATGGCACACCTCCACGACCTCAGGAAACCAGAGGCTTGCACACAGCTAAAAATACAGTGGCTTGTCAGACTAGATTGATGAAGCATTCTACAGACCTTGAATGCCAGCAACAGCCCATATTTCTGGCCACTTTTTTTTTTTAACTCCTTAAATTGACTTGATTCATCCAACTCAAACAACTTGAACTGTACTATTTGAATCTAAGTTTTTTCAATTGTTTTAGGTGCAAGATACTTAGGATTTTTTTTTTTGTAATCTAGAAGGCCTACTTCCTCTGTTGAAATAAACTACATGGATTTAAGCATCTCTAATCTATGAGCTTCAAGATGCTTTTGATGCTTTTAACTATAAGCTTAATTTAAAATTCTGGCTATGCAGAAGTGGTTTTGTGTAATGGCCATCATGGGAAGCAAGAAACCAAAACTTACAATTCCAGCATCCTTATAAACTTCTGCCTCTTGACAAGCTTGATCAATGATCTGGGTCAATGGAAGAGAACTTCTTGGTGTCCCTGCAAGCAAGAACAATGCTGCTTACCTCAGGGCATGCACAAACCAAACCCATGGACAGTAACAGCTTTAGCCAGGACATCCATGGGGACTGCACACTGAAACAGGGACATACAGGGCAAATTTGTTCAAAGGCTGCCCTATCTCCTTGTGACATGTCTTAGTGACATCTCTTTCCTTAGCTAAGCTTGGCAGAGCTGCTGTAACCATTCAGCTCCTAAATCTAATCCACAAACTTGAGGATTAGATTTATAATATATATAATCCCCTGTTGCACTAGGTCTGCTTCTAGTTTGCTATTCACATACGTGTAATTTATCCTGCATTAGTGATGCTCCAGACAATACAACCTATAGGCAAGACTGACCTCTGTGTCAGCATAGAACACCTATGCTAAACAACAGTGAGTTTAAAACCAGTTAAAGCTATCCTTAATCTGCTGGTGATTGTCTCTGATCTTCATGGCAGAAATACAAACATATGGATTTTGCTGAGTTCAATGAATTTGCCTTAAGACCAAAGTCTCTTCTGACATTTGGGTCCCTAAGGTCAGGCAGTGGCAGTCTGACATGGGCACTGTGCTGCGCTCTGTCCCAGCTCTGTTACCTGGCCAGATTTCCCAGCTCAGGGTGAGCTGGCCCTACTGCCTGGAGCTGCTTCTGGAGCACCCTGAGCTCCGGGCACCAGCCTGCCGAGGGCAAGGTGCCGGTCCTGAGCAGCCCTGCCCACCCCGAGCCCCTGGAAAGGACGAGGAGGCCAGGCTGGAACAGATTCCGCCTGTTGTCCGAGCTTCCCGCTGCCTCCAAGGGCATGGGTGAGCTCTACCCAACCTCCGTCCCACCCTACCGCCCATCCGTGCAACTCCCTGACCCTCGCTGCTGGAAACACAGAGCGCACCGAGCCCAAATCCTCGTTTGCTCAGCCCGGCTCCCTGTGCGGAACTTTCCCGCCTTTTTTACCTCTGAAACGGGGAGCGCCCAAACTGACGGCGCCTCACGAGGGGCCCGTGGTGGCGGTGAGGGGACAGCCCCCCAGGGGACCGCAGCCGGCTGAGGGGTGACACCGGCGACACAGACCTCGTCCTGGTCCGGGTCCGGGTCCCGCCGGCCGTGCCCCCCGCCCGCCGCTTACCTGGAAGCGCTCCCACGTGCACCATCCCGACGACCGCGGCCCTGAGCCGCCCGAACAGCCCGGGCCGCTGCATGGCCTGCGGGGAGGGAAGGAGGGCGTGAACGGAGCCGGGCCGGGCAGGCCATGGTGGCGGCCCCGCCTCCCGCCCCGGACCGAGACCAGGACAGGGGACAGGGCCGGGAGCCAGAGCCGAGACTGAGGATCCTCAGCCCCTCGGCTCGGCTCGGCTCGGCTCGGCCCGGCTCACCCGGCGCGGTCCCACGTGTCACAGCCGCTCCCGCCGCTTCCGCGTCCGAGTCCCGCCCCTCCGGCCCCGCCCCTCCTGCCCCGCTCCGCGCGGGATCCGCAGGCCCCGCCCCCGACCCCGCCCCCTGCCGCTCCCGGGACTCCGCGCGGCTCCCGCGCCCCGGCGGCCCCGCCCCGGCCCGCGCGCGGCCCCACGTGCGCGGTCGGGAGGCGGCCCCGCGCCGCCGCCGCGCGTTTAAATGTCCCGCCGGGCGCGGCCCGCGCCGCGCGCAGGGACGGGAGCGGCCGCGCCGTGAGGCAGCAGGCGCCCGGCGGAACCCGCCCGCCTCCCGCCCTGCCCCACCGGCCCGGCACCCGCCGACCACCCGCTCCTGGCCGGAGAGGGCCGGTGCGGCGGTGAGTGAGCGGCAGCGCGGGCGGGCAGGGGGCGGTGGGCGGCCGCGGGGCGGGGGGAGCCGGTGGGGCCGCTCTGGCCGCCCGTTGCGCGCCTCTGCCGGCCTTTGTGGGGGGGTCTGCGGCTCGGGCCCGCTCGGCCCCGTCCCGCGCTCGGCTCGGCTCGGCCTGCCGGCCAAGACGGGTGCCATGCGCCGGGAGAGGTGAGTGCGCCGGGCCTGCCTTGCCTGGGGCCCTGCAGGCCGGGCACCCCGGCAGCCTCCCCGGCCGGCGCTCGCTCAGTTTCCCCTCTCTCCGCAGCGACTGCGCGGACGACAAGGGTCCTGCCAAGGGGGACGCCCGTGCCGAGTACGCCATGCGAGCCCGCAAGAGGAAAGCTGATGTGGCCACGGTGAGTGCGGGCCCGGCCCGGTGCCCGCGGGCCCCACCGCCGGGCTGGGCTCCCGCGGCCTCGCCGCCTTTTGTTGGGGTGCGGGCCCCACGCGGTGGGCCTGCGGGGCTGTGCTCCTGCGGAACAGGCGGGTGTCACTGCGGCCAACAGCTGCTGGGCCCGCGGTTTGTGCTCCGGAAATCATATGTCGCTTTTTGCAGTTCTTACAGGATCCTGATGAAGAAATTGCTAAAATGGAGATGACGAGAAAAAAGCCGTGCGCAAAACAGGTAATTGAATTGGTTTTATATGTAAATATTGTAATCTTACTTAACCCTGCACTTACTTTGCAGTACCTCATTATTTATGGCAGCATGGTGAAACAGGTATGCTGCTGCCACATGCTGCACAGTAGTGGGCAAGGGGGACTCTTGGCCCTGGTTAATGATGGAGTGTGCAGAACAATTCAGTTCATATATGTCGTTTTGAAGCCTTTGTTAGATACAAGGCCTGTGTTGATCTGAAGCATTATGTTAATGCTGAAGTGAATTCAGCTGTCCTTGAGTTGAAGGCTGCACCTGTCAAGCCTTTAGACCTACATTTACCTCTCTGGAGAGGTGCAGCAGTACAGTCATGTGCTTATGTACCTTGTACATGTGCTCCTTAAGCATGCAGATAGGTATATCTCTTGAGGTGGTTCTTCTTGTAGTCATGTCTCTACTTCTCTGTCATCTGGGAAAGAGGAAAGCATCCCCTTTTCTCCTAGATCAGCTCTACTCCTATTGACAAGGGTAATTATCAGACAGACTAAGTAAGGGGTTCCTGGTTAGAATTTGGAAGTGTATACTTGATGCCCATGGTGTGGTGAAACAGGCTTTGTTTCTCTGCAGAACAAAGGAATTTTTCTATAAAGTCACTCTACCTGTGAAAATTAGCCCTGCAGTGGAGGTTGATAGTGACCATTGCTGACTTCCTCAGCAAGGCATGTAGAATGAACCAACTTAAAAAGTTGATTGCTGTGTGGTGTGTGAAATTGAAAGCATGCTGCCTTTGTGCCTTGAGTAGCCTGTGTTCTGGTATAGGTGCAGTCCCCTTTTTTCCCTGGCACGTGCACTCCTGCTCAGTCCCTGTCACTGCACCCAGGCTGATGCTGAAGGTGCAGAAGTCAGGGGCAGGCTGTGCATAATGTGGCACATCTAACCCAAAGTGGCAGCTGGAAGTTCTAAGACTGAAGTGCTACCATAACAGATGGGCATCATTGTTTGGAATGGCCTCTGCTTGTTGCAACTGCGTACACTAGTTATCAGTCAACATATTAAGCAGGGCTCAAATGGTGAGCATTTAATGAGGGGATCTCTCCTTCCCTTCTGTCTTTCTTTTGCACAGTATATTAAACTAATTTCTCACTTCTGACAAGGAAGAGCTGCCTGTCCTTCACTGCAGCTTTCTCCTTCACCAGAAGATTCATTCTGTTTAAACTGAGCAAGGCCTTCTTGTGCATGTTTATTGCATAATAACAAGGATTTGTTAGAAAGTCTCAATGGGGACCCAATTTTACTGTCTTCCAGAAAGACAGTGGAAGGAAACTTAAAGTATGTTTTGCATATGTTGACCTTCAACTTTCAAAGCAGATAAAGACTTCCAATTTTGTCTTCTTGTTTGTGCTCTTGGCCTGGTAGCCATTCAGTGTTACTTCAGGATGGATAAGTAAACTAAAACTTAAAAAATTTAGGCAGTAGGCATCAAAAATCTTTCTTGGGAATTTTTCAGGGTCATTATAGGATACTGGTGGAATTTGACCCCTTCATTCTATAAGCAATAAATAGTATCATGCCTGTATATGTTTCCCTACACAGATCAGGTATTTTTGTTGTGACAAAGTAGCCAGATTGTTCCAGATCTGGTTAAAAAAGCTAACATTTGGCTGCACAGCAGCAGCTCTCCAGTCTATGGTGTGACACAAGCTATTCTGTGATATAAATTGCCATGGACCACTAATGAGAATATGTTTACGGTTCCAGCAGCAGTGTAGAGGCTGGAATGATAGCCAGGGCAACAGTTATTCTGTGGAGACACGACAGTTCTAAAATGCAGGCAGCCATAAATCCACTGCAGCCTATACCACATGACTTCTGCATGAAATAAATTGTTTACTGACACTAGTTTATCCACAAGGCAAAATATCAGAGTCACATCCCACTTTATGACATCTTCATAGTCAATTCATTAGTTTTCTTCTGTGGAACATAAGGCCTCAGTTCTTAATTAGGATGCCGTTACCCTTTATGTGATGAAGGGGTGGCTATATCATCAGGTCTGTGACAGCAGAATATTGCATAAATTCTCTGTTTGATTTTGGAGAACTGGCACTGCTGTAATTCTGCTGGCAATTCTCATACTAATTCTGGCTGCTGTGTGGGGATGAATACACTTCTGAGGCTCCATGTACAACAAAATTCATCTAACTAGATTAGAATAATCTGTGTAATTGTGATGCAAGTTGCATGGTCACCTCCATATAAAGTGAAGAATGGAATCTGTAAGTTAGTTTCTTTACTGAAACTAGCTAACATTTTCACATGTAAAGGTGGAGTAAACTCTCAGGAAGTTTTGATCAGTTTCTTGCTGGATGTGTTTCAGAATCTGATTTTAGCATTGGCAAAGTGTTCCACCTAAGTGTTTTGAAAATAGCTTCAAAAAAGATTCTTTTACTAATCTAGATTAACTTTTGAAGATTCAATTTAAAAAACCAAATAAAACAAAGCCTACAAAAAAGGAGTCTAAACTATACACAGGTTGAGAACTGATGTAGCTTTAATCTGGATTAGGACATTTAGACTCTTGTTTCAAAGGTGTAGAAGCTCCTATGCTGTCCAGGAGGATTGGACCAACTGAATAGTGTGAGTTGCTCTTTTGTGTCCTGTTTGCTAAATCTGGAATTCCCTTCTGATGGTGAAGAAAAATTCAGTACTTCAAAGTAATGTATCCTGTGAGTGAAAAGTGGCTAGAATTATAGATCTTGCTATTTCTGATGGGCAGACTAAGGCTGTGGAGTTGGAAGTGATGCCATTGTATGTGGTATTAGGGGCTGCTTTAAGGGTGACAAACAGGCCTGTTCCCCTGCCATTCATTTCCATGCTAAAGAGCCTCTGATGTTGCTGTTTGCATGCAGTCCTGTGTCATTCTCTTCCTCCTGCTGCACTCCTTGCTTGTCAGTGGAAGCTCATTCTGGTGACTCCTAGCTCACATTGAGGTGCACAAGTGTTTCAGCAGTTTGTATTTATAGGTGCTCTTCACTGAAGGCCCTGCCTGGCCTGTAACCAGTAACCCCAGTGCTCTGTTTTGTCTGATCTATATCCTGAAAGTTGTTCAAAAAGATTATTTTCTATGAATATTTGGTGTATCAGTGAATGGTGACATGCTGCAGGAAAATGAGGCCTACTAATGTCTGAGCTTTATGAAGACCTCCCACCTCTGAACTCCTGGGTTTTCTTTGTTTGGAACTGGATGGGCTTGGGTGCTCTAATGGGCTCATCATCCACCTTCTTCCCTCTTGGTACCTCTCCTTCCTAATGAGCCTTCTCAGGTGCTTTTTTCCTCCAGTCTGTCTTTTGTTCTCAGGTCTGAGATAGAGATCAGCATCTGATTAGTTGCTTCTGTACCTTGTACATTACTGTGGGAGTCACCAAGCTTTTTTGCTGGGCTCCACACAGATTTGAAGAGGCTGTTCTCCCCACTGATGTTTTTGCTTGTGTGCTGCTTCAGCTCCTGTTTGTCTCAGAAGTAAGCTCAGGACTGTAGTGTTTCCTCTGTTAGGCTGCTCAGATTCTGGGTAGCATCTGTTGCTTTCTGACAGGTCTCTATTTTTGGTCTGGCTCTGTGCAAGCCCAAAGGAAGTTCTTCATGGTTTCCTCATACCCTCCCCACCTTAAACTGTTCTTTTTTGGTAGTGGCTCCTATTTCCTTACAGTTGCAGTGTGAGGTAATGCAGTTTCTTGGTAGTGTTTCTTGCTTTCAATTGAGTGTCTTGCTAAATCTGTTTTAAAGACTCAAGAGCCTGATTGATATGCTCATTCTCCACCAAAATCTGTGCCAGAGTTATGGTGCTCCCTCACCCACACTAATTAATTCCTGTCTCCTTCCCCATAGGCTGCTTTCTTTTGAGGCCCTGCACATTAGTTTCATTCTTGTCTCTTGCTGAGCTGTGTACTTGTAGTGTTGCTCACATCTTTTTCCCCAGTGTCTTGTTAAGTGACATTATGTTGTCAAAAACTTTGTTTTCCCTTCTTTTCAAAACACCTAAGAGGCTCTTGAACTTTGATTTCTATTGCCTTATAGAAAATTGAGGCTGGTGAAATAGCTTTAGTATTGTTGCATGTGATGTGTCTGCTTTGAGAGCTTTGTGAGCAAGTCTCTTGTCCTTCAGAAGCTGCTGGTGTAGTAGGCACCTTTAAACAGATACTGTATAATCTACTGCTTTTCTGTTTGCTGATTAACTGATAAGACAGCACTTCTCCAAAGGCTGTTGGCAGCTGGGCTTGCTGTGCAGTTTGGAGAACAAAGTGTGACTAAAGTCTAGTTTTGAGGAAGGACAAAAATTAACTTAAAGCAATGCTGATTCGATGTTTTCATTTGAACTTTCAGTTTGTAAGGAGTCTGTAATTTTTAAGATAAGGATACTATTCCCTTATTTTGCCTCCTCCCCACCCAAATTGAATCCTGGCATGGCTGGGTATGTAGCTATGCTGTATTTGCATGTAGAACTCCCAAGTAGAAAAAAGACTTGATCTATGTGTCAGTAATTCAAAGTGCAAAGCAGTCTTAGCTGTGAGAGAACTGTGAAATGTGGTTTTGGTTTCATCAAGTCAGTGGTTTCTGTTTGTGAAACTAGTGCAGGAAGGAGCCATTTTGCTGGAAAGTGATGTCATATGTAAGAAAGATGGCAAAAATCAGCTGTGGAAGCTTTTTTACAAGAGGCAAAGTTTCACATAGTGTTTTACTTGATAGCACCTAATGATTCTTCTGAACTTGCTTTTAATTTTTTGTCGTATTAGAAATCTGTTAGGGAGTTCTGTCCTTTTAGTGGTGCAGAACTCATGAATTTGCAGCAAGATGGCTGACTTCATTATTAAACAGAAATGCCAAATTTTAATTTGCTTAGGCATGATGACTTGGTGCTGGCTTTGTATTCTACTGCAAATCAAGTAGTGTTTTCCTGGGGCACTGTGTGAAGTGTACAAGATCCTATTTAAGAGTTAGATGGTAGAAGAGTAAACCTAGATTTCTGGTCCAAATAAAGGTTGAAAGGACATGCCAGGTGAAGTTTTGGATAGCTGATGTTTGCAGACCATGGCAGAATTTGACATATAAAGTTATGACCTTGATAGTTAAGTAGCAATTACTTAACATGTGCTTGGCTATATTCTGAAAATTGGGTCATAAGTGCTATGGGGTTTTTATCTTAACTCTGCTAAACAAATGAGTACAAAATCCTACAAACTATTTTGCTGTGTTCATCATCTGAGATGCTTTGCATGAAAGCATGGCTTCAAGGCATATTATCTACATATTCCTGACCAGAAATCCTGACCTCATATTTGGGTCTTTGAGTTCCATCTGCTTGTTCTTTACTTGAGGGCAAGTATATTTTTGGTCAAAACAAAACATAGCATGAGAGTAGGAGGTTCTGACTTGGATATCCTTCCATGAAACACTTGTGGTCTTTCAAAGAGCAGGGTGGGTGTTCTTCAGCTTTAGTTCCAAGCTTTCTCTACCTTCTCTACCCTCTCTACTCAGCACAAGTGAGGCCACATCTGTAGTGTTGTGTCCAGCTGTGGGCTCCCCAGTAAAAAAGAGGCTTGAGCATAGAAGAAAGAGTCCAGAAAGGTTGATCGAGGTAATTCAGGAACCAGAGCATCTTGCTGATAAGGAAAGGCTGAAGAAGCTGGGGCTGTTTAGCCTGGAGAAAGGTCTCTGGTGATTCGTGTCAGTTGTTTATAACTATTTGAAGGGAAGATGTAAAGAAGATGGAGCTAAACTCTTCTTAGTGGGATGGGACAAGAGGAGATGGACACAAACTGAAGCAGAAGAGGTTTCCTGTTAATATCTTGGAACAATTTTTACTGTAAGGGCAGGCAAACATGGCACAAGTTGTCCAAAACAGTTCTGGAGTCTCCATCCTTGAAGATACTCTAAAGCCTTCTGGTCATGGTCCTGGGCAGGTGGCCCTGTGTGAGCAGGGAGCTTGATGGAGAGACCTAAAGGTGCCTTCCAGCCTCTACTGCTCTGTGATTCTGTGCAGTTCAGAGATAGGACACTGGCAAGAAATTGTGACAGAAGTTATGAGTATTGTCTCTCTACAGCTAAAATGATTACTTTAAAAAGCCCAGTGTGAAATTGTTGTTTGGTTTGACAGAAGTCCTGGGCTAACATCCACGAGCACGCCCACATGCTGATTCCCACTCCGGACAAAGACGACGATCCCGTCTGTGTCGATTACTCGCGCTTTATCCACCTGAGCGTTGTTCCCACCAGAGCTACCCCACTGCCAGCTCTAGGGTGAGTGTGCTGGGCTGCTGCTGCTCTGCCTTCCTCCTGTCTCGTGAGCCGAGACTGAACCGTGATCTCTTTTAGCTGGGCAAACAAGGATGATGTATGGAAAAACATGATAAACAAAGAAGAGACCTATGTGAGAGACAAATTCTACATGCAAAGGCACCCCCAGCTGCAGCCCAAGATGAGAACCATCCTTCTAGACTGGCTAATGGAGGTAAGCTTTTCTGTGCTTGTGAGTGTCTCAAGTGTGCTTTTGTTGAAGTGCACTAATAACTGTCATGAGTGCACTTCAGAAGCATGTTTAGCTCCAGATACTTGTCTTCATCTTAAGTTTTGTCAATGAATTACACCAAACTTAAAGAATATATGATGTACTGAGCTGATGATTTGCAGACTGTCAATACATTCTGTTATTCATTGAGATTGATAGTGGGCAATAATCAATTTGTTCCTATCACAGGGTAAGCTTTTAAGATCACACTGCAGACAAAGGCTGAACAAATAATTAAGAGTCTCTGTAAGAAGGAAGGTGGCTAGCTCTGAGATCAGATCCCTCTCCCAGCCTTTTTATCTGTTTTTGTCATGCAGAATGTGCTACAGCTCCTCTTGTGTCTGAGTCTATTTCACTATTTGGGTGACTTGGTGGCATAGGCTCTGCTCTTAAAGTGCTTGTGAGAATTTTCTCTTTTGAGGCGTTGGAATGATGGATCTTTGCAAAAAATGAGGAACTGATGTTCTGACATTGTTGGAACATGAGCTTGCTTTTCCTAGAAGGGTTTTCACTCTGATCTGGTTTTTTTCTTGGAAGTTACTGTAATGACAGTCATCTTGTGTCAAAGGAAACTGTTTAACTCTTGCAGTTAGCTAACATGTTACTTCACAATAGCAGTGAAGTAGAAAGCTAATATAAAGTTTGTCTATCTTATGGGGGTTTTTTGATACTTATGTAGCATCTAGTTTAGACTTTTTAACACTGTTCTTGACCTTTGTAATCTCTGTTGTTTCTCCAGGTTTGTGAAGCCTACAAACTTCATAGAGAAACGTTTTATTTAGCACAAGATTTCTTTGATCGCTTTATGGCCACACAACAGGATGTTGTAAAAACACTATTGCAGCTTATTGGTGTCACTTCTCTGTTCATAGCAGCAAAGCTTGAGGTAAGTGTCTGCAGCTTAACTTGCCATAAAAATGTGAATGGACACACAGCACAATTCTTGGATGCTGGAAATATTGTGGAAAGCTTTATGGAGTTCCTTGCTATGATTTTTTCAAATGGAAGACAGAACAAAGTTTTTTTTGCTTGTTTGTTTTCAACATTCCTGGGTTTTTTTAGAAGTGGGTAAAATTATACTGTGAAGTTATCTAGTTTTCTCATTAGAGAATTTGGTGTTAGAGTAAATTTAAAGTTGTAGTTGCAGTTGTTAAGTGAATTTTTGGCTGGCTGCTGTATACAGAGACCACTTGTTGCAATTTCATTGCAATAGAGTACCTACTGCATGATAGTCTGGGCTATTATTTACTGGAACAATTTGAACTACTAAAACACACAGTGCTTTAAGTTCTCAGTTGTTTAAAAGAACTGATGTTCAGTCTGTTCTTAAGAGATAAAAGGCCTTTCTTTAGGATGCTTTAAAAAATCTTGATGTCAGTTGTGATACAGTCACAGGGGTGCAGTCAAACAGTGCAGGTTTGTACTGATCCATCCTAAGTCAGAGTTGAAGGCTATGATGGACAAGAAATCTGTGTCTATTAAAGGCATAGAACATGGGATTTAGAATGGGGGAATAAGGAATTATCCCCCCCGCCCCTTTCTGTTTTGGCAGGCTGAAGCAGTGGTTGTTCTGTTTATTTCTTTACTTTTTGTAAAAGTAACACATGAAACTAGTTGCAACCTATTCCACAGATTAAAGACTTGATCTTCTGCCTTTCAGGAAATTTATCCACCAAAGTTGCACCAGTTTGCCTATGTTACAGATGGAGCCTGTACAGAAGATGAAATCATCAGTATGGAATTGATCATTATGAAGGTAATATTTACAAGTGGAATTAGTTTTTAGAAATGTATAGCATAATCAGACTAAAAGCAGAGCTTCTCAGTTAATCTTAGGTGCTGCTAAGAGGCACAATTTATCTGACTAATTAGAAAACAGTGCTTTCTTTAGGTAACAACTGATCTAAAGCATCCACCAGTATGTGTATATTAACAAAATTATTTGTTCTCTGACTTCAGCAGGAAGAGCTACAGGAGGGTATTTGATTTGCATGTTCTAAAGATGCCTTAACCAACTGGGATTAGAGCTTGTGATTGTTTAACCATCTTGCATGGTTTAAGTTAGGAACTTAAATTGGCACTGAAATCTTGTGTATGTCTGTTCTTTCAGGCTCTTAATTGGAACTTAAATCCACTGACAGTTGTATCATGGCTAAACATTTACCTGCAAGTTGCATATTTAAATGATCTTTATGAAGTAATGCTGCCACAATATCCACAGCAGATATTTGTACAAATAACAGAGGTGAGACTCATTTCCTTCAAATGCTGTTTCACCTGGAAAAGTGGTTTTCTGTCAGGCTTACTCAACATCTGTTGTCTTTCAGCTCTTGGATCTCTGTGTGCTGGATATTGGCTGCTTGGAATATACCTATGGAATACTTGCAGCTTCTGCTTTGTATCACTTCTCCTCATCTGAGCTGATGCAGAAAGTTTCAGGTATTGGCATTTATAAACTTAAATCTTGTGTGTTGACAAATATTATATCTTGATTCAGGAAGATAAGTGTGCCTTGTGTTGCAGGTTATGAGTTCTGTGAGATAGAGGACTGTGTGAAATGGATGGTCCCATTTGCCATGGCTCTGAGGGAAGTAGGAAGCTCCAAACTCAAACACTTTAGCGGGATAGCTCCTGAAGATTTGCACAATATACAGACACACATCAACAGCTTTGATTTGCTGGTATGTATGTGCAAATGAAGCCAAAAAGCTGTCTGTGGAATCTCTGAAGTGTTGTTTCTTTGGTTTGAACATACAGTCCACTTAAGAGAAGCATGAGCAGATTGAGACTGAGGGTATTTAGGTGATAAAAGGTATAAGGTTATAGTCCAGATCCAAAATTCTTGAGACAAGGACTTTTCTTGGGACTGACTTGTTCAATATTTTGTTTAAAGATGATTTAAGAAGATGTGCCTTCAGCCTCTTGTATCAAAAGCATATAATTACCCTAGAAATCTGAAGCATTTCTCTGCCCTTTGGGGTACTTCAAATAAGATGTGTTAGACCTTTCTCTCTAGGAAATACCACTGATACAGTCTTGTCTGATCTGGAACAAGACAAAGATTGATCACTTGAGACTGATGTGGTGGGATTGTTACGTGACAGTGGTCACTGACAAGCAGTGGAGCAAGAGTGGTTTTTAGTGTGAGAAACTTGCAGAGGATCAAAATCTTGTTCAAAGAATTGTGGTTTAAGCTATTTGGGTTAGTTTTTCTCTTTAGGTTATTGAATTCTAGGTAGAAGTTAAAGTTCTTCCTGCTCAATTGTTTCTCTGTTTTGCTCTCTTGAAGGTACAGGAGTGGTTGTGTGTTATGAATGCCTAATGCTAATCATCAGATTCCAAAAACTAATACTGATCTCTGAGTTGTACTACAAGTAACTACTGTGAACTATGTGATTTATCAGTTACTGTTAGGAGAGTTAGATATTGATATGCAATGCAGTTCCAGATTAACAGTATCAGATTATAAAACACTGAATTCTCTTGATCTGTTTCATAAACACACCAAAGTAAAGATTTTTTTTTTCCCTCTTTTTCATGTGCTTTCAGGACAGAGCTCAAGCAAAACAAGCCATATTGGCTGAGCAAAATAGGACTTCACCTTTCCCCACTGGTGTTCTTACACCACCACAAAGTAGTAAGAAACTGTCTTCTGGACTGCAATCAATCTGACTTTAGGAACTGTTGGTGGACAGTTTTGCTCAAGTGCCTGTTCTGCTGGTTTTGGCCCCTGCTCCATTACAGAAATGCTGCCAGTGAAGTTCATAAGCTTTCACGGAATCTGAAAAGGAAACCTTACTTTCATCTGACAGAAGTTTTTCTATTTGAAATAGTTTTATTGAATGTTAAAATATTTTAAAGAAATGGATCAAGTACACCAGCCACTTGAAAGAACACTGAAGTGTGCTCCAGATGCTGCTACGGAGGGTGATGCTTGATCAACTGTTCAGAAAAAGGGCTTGAAGTTGAAATTAGTTACTATGCCTGTTTGTCCTTTGGGTTAATCTGCAGATTTCTCTCCCTTGTTGACAAATGGGCAAAAAGTGCTGTGGAAGACAACATTTCAAAGCCTCTTTTTCGAATGGTTGGCTTACAACTTGATGCCTTTTAAAAAACTCTTTATTGTAAAAGCTGCTATGTCTCTGTGTATTCATTTTTAATAAAAATGCTGTCTAAGACAGCTGGTTTTATGTATATTTCTATATTTCTTTTAACTATGATCAGTTAAGGTTTTTCAGACTGTGACCATTAATAAGTGTGGGAGTTGGGGATGAATAGTGTAGAAACTATTGCTTTATTTATTTACCACTATTGGCTTATCCATGGAAACCTTTTATTTGGATACTAAGGTAAAATTGTCATGTTGGGCTACTTGGATTTCCTCTAGCCAGGTGCAGGAGGCTGGGGAGGGGATAATAGACATGACAAGTACATGGGGAGTTAACACTGTAATGATCAGCTTACTGGGGAATTCTTGAATCAGGTTGTCTGGATTGTTACCCTGAGGTGATCAGTAGGAAAAGTCTACCTCTTCCTAAAAAATCATTTAAACATTGGGGGTTTGGCACAGTGTTTGACAAACAATCATGTGTGCAGAGTTGATTTCGGGAGAAGTGTGTGCCTTGTTACAGGAAAGTCTGATTTTTGCAATGTCTGAGAATCACGGAGGTCCTAGTGGGACATTTTCTGGAAACTGATGGTTCTGGAGAGGAGGAGAACACAGAAATAAATGGTTCTTAGTTTTTTTGTGTGTTTTTTGGTGCTTATTTTGAAGGACTGTTCAATAACACTGAAAACCTTTGTGAGACTACCAGGGTTCCTCATGTCCTGATGCAGATAACTTAAATGCTACATTTAATATTTCAAGAAGCTTCTGTTCTCTTGTTGATTAGATTTTCTTTTAACACTTTAAAAATAGTTCTCAACAAGGCTGCTTTTTATTATTTTTTAAGTTATTCTGTTATTTTCTCTTCCCTGACCCAGTATTCTGATAAATGTTAAAGCTTTAATGTAATAAAAATGCCTATCGTAATTAATGGTAAGCAAGTCCTTTGGTGCTGCTGGCTTTCTTTCCTTGCAATGAATGGTTTTAAGTTCTGTGTTAACAAGTGCAAATGTGAGCTGAACATGTTTGCTGGAGCCAGTTTGGAGAGCTTTTAATTTCTCAGAGAATTGCATGTCCTGGACAAAGGGGATGTAATTTTTGCTGATTAGTGAAGGATTTGCCAAGATGTATTTTGATGCTTTGTCCTTAAATGTAGAACACAAAATGGGAGTGGATGAGGGAAAATAATCCTCCTGAAAGGTAGTCTCTAGATTTAATTTCTAAATCAGCAACCATGTTTCAGTGCTAGGCCTTTTGGTGTCTATTTTCAGATCTTGGTCCCTTTTAGATGTTTCACAGCAAAACCACCATTCCATTTTTTAATTTCTAACTGCCCTCTTAAAAATGGGGATTGTATTTAACTGTTCAAGAATATATCCTGCAGCAATATTAGAGATATGATAAACTCTTAACTTCCAGTTTAAGCTGAATATTTAACTGTGGTCAATACCTATGCAAGAGTGACTGTAGATGTTCCATGGGATTCTGGGCTGTGTGGGAAACCAGGAGCTGAGAGACTGATCCACCTGTGAATTAAACTTGTTCAGACAACAGGCTTCTCTCCAAATGTGATCTCTGCTTCAGATGGTAATCCTGTTAATTTGACCATATTTTTGTTCTGTGGAAGGTCAGCCTCCTTTATTCTGATGGAAGGCAGTGTGTTCAGAGCATGGAGATGGTGGCTCTGCAGCTCCCAGGTAGGAATGCTGTCACAGCCCAGCTTGAGGGGGGCTACCTTGAGAGCTGTTTTCTTACTTTCACCTTTTATAAGAATTGTTTCTGGTTTTCTCTTGCTACACATGGATACTGTGTTGTCTGTCTGGTGCACTCTTTCTAGGGTGGCTTGAAAAAAAACTGCATTGGTTACTACAAACTGAAAAGAAGACTTTTAGAGAAGAAGAGTACAGGTAATTTTAAAGAAGATAGTCGTCCCTATTAAAAAAAAAAGCCAACCATCTCCAAGAGGGAGTTTCCTCCCTTTTTCTCTGCTTGTGGATTCTGTTCTGAATTTTGATCCTGGCCCAGTCTGGTGGGGCGAAGTAACCAATGCCTGGCTAGGTAAGAGAAAAAGGGTTGGGGTATTTGGGCTGAAGTTTGTGCAAAGAAGATAGGCTGATACCAAATATTACATTCCTGCAGGCTCTGACCTCAGGTGTGTTACCCCAAGAGGTTGGGAGAGGCCTCCAGGGGGGAGCAGCCTGACAAAGCAATTTAGCTGTGCAGTGCTGCACACTCCTCAACTGGAAACTGCCTCTCCTTAATAGCTCCAGACCAGCATAAAGCATGCTGCAAAGTAAATTGAATTTGCAGTAACCCAGGTGGTGCATGATTATCTTCTCCTCCTGAAAGGTTTGTCATAACAATGCATCAAACCCTCACCTTGGTCTGAAAGCTGGGGGCATCAGAGAAACTGAACAACAGAAATGAATCCAGTGCTAATTTTGCATTACTGCCATTGTGATATTGGAAGTTGGGGGTTGCTGTGGGTGTATTGAAGGAAACAGCCCCAAATGAGTGAGCTGAGGCTGCAGTTTGAGCTGGGGTGGAGGGGAACAGGGCTGGTGATGAACAGAAAGGATGGAGGCATGGTGGTACCCACTGAGCCAGCCAGATGTTCAGCTCCTGTAAATGCTGTAGGTACCTAACAGAAATAGTTATTGGTATAAATAGTTCACAGAAATAGCTGTGCATAGCTTGTCTGCCCTGAAGCAGGAGGGTGGTTTCTCTGGTTTTATTTCTAGGTCTCAGGTCAGCATCTCCTCTTGGTTCTCAGGAATTACCACATGAAGAGTTTATTACATCCCTGCTTGCACAAGGTGGAGGCAAGAGCCACCCCTCAGGCTGGCTCAGGGTTCTGTCTGTTCCTGGGTGCTGTTTGCTGCCCACACAGCTCAGCACAGCAGCCTGAGTGCAGGAGGCTGCTAGGGTGGGACACTCTCCTGCAGCCAGGCTGGCAGCTCAGACCTCACTGCTGGTGTTTGAGGCTCACAGCAGCATCCACTCCTGGGGAAAGTGTCGGGGAACCTGAACCTCAGCTTGGGAGGTGCCATAGCCTGCAATGGGCTTTGTTCCAGGCTTTATTTGGAGTAACAGCTGCAAGGTAAAGCCTTGTGGAGCAGTTGGGGGTGAGTGTGCCTGCAGGTTGACATTGGATGTACCCACTGCCCCTTGTTTGTTGGCATGAACCTTCTGTTCTGGGGATTCAGGGAACTGCTGTCTCTGGGTATTTATCAACATTTAAAGCACCAGATTATTCATACCCCATCTTCTAAAAGCCTCTACAATCAAAAAAGAGTGACAGTGATGTTGGCACATGCTGTGAAATAGCCCGGGTTAGTTTTGACTAGCCTTGAATTTGTTGGGGATTAAGAACAGCTTGGCCTGGACTCTGTGGTCTCTGTTCAGGTTTGGCATTTGAAATAGGGGATGTAGCTCTGTCCTGTGCTGCCTGTGGCAGGAAGCAGCAGCAGGGCTCTTCCCCTTCTGGTCGTCCTGCCCTCGCCCCAGCCATGGGGTGGCCAATCAAGGTGGGCAAACTGAGAGCTTTGGGGTTGTATTTTATTTTTTGTGTGTCTGTGAGATGGCAGAAGAAAAATATGTACAAATACGAGCAGACTTTCATGTCCATTTCTTCTTGTTATAGCAATTTGTGACACTTCTCTGCTTGGAAGTTAAACCTGCAGCAGAGCACCCACTTGGCTTGGGCTGATGAACAGTGAATTTTTTGATGATGATCCTGTGCTCTTTCAGCCACACTATCTGCAAACCAGCTTTAAAGTACAAAACGTGTTTCTCTCAAATTTTGAGTAGTCCACTATTGCCACAACTTATTATAATCAAACGTTTAACTAAGACTGCAGAATATTGCAATGCTACATGAGCTATCTCCTTTCAATCTCTTGAAATAAGAAGTTTATGTTAAACAGAAGGGGGAGGTTTGTATATGAAGCTTTTTATTTCTGCTAAAGGTGAGTTTCACATTAGAAAAAGAAAGAAAGTATTCTTTGTAGGCAGAATAAAACCAGGGATTTCAAAACTCCACAGACTGGTGTATTTAAAGGGCAAATTAGATGAGATGGCTATCAGGGAAGGATGGAAAACCTTTCTGATCCCAGGGGCTTTGGTCCTACAGATGCTGGCAATGCAGGGAAGCAGATTGTGAGGTGGAGGTGGAAATCTACTTGTAAACTGGGTTTGTTTTACCAAGCCAAACATATTCTCATGTAACTCATATAGTAAGAAAGCAAATGTTTTTATAATACACTGATTTTTTTTAAATTTTCAGCATGATGGCAATAATATTCAAGGAGGAAAAATATGAAAGCCTAAGTGTTTGCCTCAGCATATATGTTTGCCTGGGATATGAGGAAAAATTGTGTGGAGCTTCTCCCACCTGGTGCCTCTCTGTCAGATGTGCCCAGCCCTGCTCCTGGGGTGCAGGAGAGAAGGTGCCTGACAAGAACTGTCTTTATTTGAGGGGAAAAGATTTCCTTTATCAGCCTGTGCTGTTATGAGTCTCAGATGTTAACTTCTGCCTTGGCTAAAGAAGTAAGAGTTTTGTTGTTTCTTAAATTCCCATGACAACTGAAAAAAGAGAAGTTACTTTGTTTATAGACAGTGGCTGGAGAGGGGAAATGCTTCTGTAAATCTAAATGCACTTAATGTCTTTCTGGCAGTACTACAAGTGGTCACTCTTCATTTAAAACTCAGTATTTGGTCACATATATTATACTTTTATACCATAAAGGCAACATCAAAGCATCAAATGTTTGGGTCTCTCACAAACTGTATACAGTGGCATTCCTTGGAAATGAAATAAGGGGTCTAATCAAGAGCTAAACAATTTTCTTGACAGAGAAAAGCAACAAGCCTAAACATTTTCTGGAAAATCATGCAGTTATCATGTGTGTGGGGTGGCTGTTTTTTCTGGTGCTAAAAGCAGAGCTGGGTCTATTTTCTTCCTTTGGGGGGCAGATTCTTTTATTTGAGTAGGGTCAGGAGCCCAAAGTAACTTATGTACAGATGTGTGTTTCCAGAAAGAAGCTGTTGGTGACACAAGGATGGGAAGTCCTCTAAAGCTGACAGGGTGAGAGTGGCTGCTGTGCATGAGCAGGGAGCAGAACTGCTCTGGGTCTAGGACTGTTGCTTTCTTCTTAAATATGAATGGAGGAGGCCTCACATACAACTAAAAATAAGTGGCTTGGCTGGAAAGAAGAGAGTAAAAATGGAACTGTGTAGGAATGTGTTTGGGCTCCTCCCAAGGCAAAAGGAGAAGTAGGGACAGCTGTGACTTGCTCAGGTTATCGTGTTCAGACTCCAGTTACACAAACTCACCTGTGGTGTGCTCTGTGTGCAGCCAGGATAAATGACTTGAGCTGTCTTGGAATGGATCCCAGAGCAGCAGCATCAGATGGAGAAGAGTAATATGGTGCTTTGTTTTGCAGCTCTGTGCAAGGTGCTTGGATTATTTTTGGGGGAGGCACTCTATCAGGACACCAGCCTCTGCAGCTCAGCCCAATTTTTCTACGTGTCAAGAGTTATTGACCATTTACAAGACTTAAAAGATAAAGGTTATCTTTTCACCCCATTATCCATCTTCCAGTTCTTACCAGCTGCCAATGTCATTTTTGGACTGTGCAGCTCACAGTGAGGTATGGTTGTTACACTTGGGTTTAAGATCAGTCTGAGAATAAACAAGTTGTTTTCTCACCTCAGCCAGACCTGCCAAATGCTGCTGTCTGATGTGGGTAAAGCTGATGTTTCTGGGCTTGTAGGAGGCACCCCTCTTACCTCTGCCAAAATGATGATGATGAGGATGTTATTTGAGCACAGGAGAGGGCAAATGAAAACCTTTTTCCATCTCTGATTGGGAAGACTGGATGTCAGCCTCGTGAGAGCAGAGAAAAATGTTTTCGTTTTGGCCAAAATCCTGCAGAATGAAGAGTGCTCTGAGGAAAGGTTAGCTGATCCTGCATGGTGTTATTAGTATTCTGGGCTTCAGTCAGGAGATTAATAATAGCCACAGACAGTGTCTCTTCATATTAAAGTGTCTTCACATGAGTAGTTTGGGTGAGTGCAAAAGGACTGCAAGGCACAAGCAAGCTGTCTTGTCTCGCCCCAACTGACAATGAGTCAACACTTTAATATAAAGAACAGACAGTTGGTAACAGTCATTAACATAACAAAGTGCCCTGTAGATCACTCCAAATTCATCTCACTGATTTTAAGCAAATGTTTTCCCCTGAGAAGTGGCAACAGAACAATTTGCTGGATGTTTTGCTGCCTGGGCCACCCTGTTCTGCTGGGAGTGGGAGAGGTGCTGCTTGTGGGATGGCTGCTCTAGAAACCCCTAAGTAGGGGGTGGTATTTGCTTGCAGTGCCTGAGTTGGTTGGTTGGTTTTTTTAACCTGATTTCCTACCAAACCTTAACTCAAGAGGGTTTTTTGTGGTTCCTCTCCCCACTTCCCTGTCTCTTGGCTTCCTCCATTGGACGACTTAAAGACGATCTGACTTCTGCTAATGGAGGTAAGAAGAAAAAGGAGTCAGACAAGCTGCTGATGCTCTGTGAAGGAGCAGCACAGGCTCAGCCACTGTTCTCTGTGCTTGGCCACAGCCTGGAGGAGTGATGGTGGAGGCTCTGTGCTGGTAGGATCAAGGTGGGAAGAGAGGAAGAAGGAACTGGGGCTGTAGCACTGGCAGGTGTGATGCTCATCTGGCACTGAAGTAGAATGAGCCTAAGAGTAGCCCCAAGGAGGGAGGAAATGCCATACACCAAAGAAGGTCTGTTACTGGCCCTCATGGAGGAATTTGCATGACTTCCTTGCATGCCATTGTGCTGGGAGGATGCAGGGGATGCACTGGTGCAGCACAGCAGGAAACCATCCTGCATCTGCCCAGAGCAACCTGGTGCTGCTGTTGCTGTAACTTCAGTGTGCTCTTGGACTGTGGCAGGACTCCAGGCTTCTACTGCCATTCCCAAGGATTGCCTGCCACTGACAAAAGCTCTGGAAGTGCCAGCTGCTGAAGTGGGTTTGGATCCTGCTGCTGCCCCTTGGGCTTTCACCCCAGCTACCTGCCTACAGATAAACCACCCTTCCAGGGGCTGCTGTCACAGAAAGAGTTGATCCAGAGATGTAAATCAGGGAATCTGGGGCACCCTGAGCTGGCTGAGTGGCACCACAGGTGAAATTACTAGAGCAATGCAGGCAGGGGCTGCTTTGAGAGGCATCACTTCCCTGCTGGAACCGTGTGCCTGACTTGGCTGAGAGCCTGAGGGTGGACAGCCGGGCCCTTGGGTTTGGCCGGGCCCTTTGGGGACGGCTGGGTTTTTTTGGGTGGATGGCTATGGGAGCTGCTGCTCACCTGCATGAGAGAGAAACCCCAGACTTCCCTTAGCTGTGGTGTCAGAGGGGAGCCAGAGGAGCTGCCACTAGGCAGGGTGGCCATGTGTGCTGTGGGTCACTGCTGGGGTGCTGCGTGAATGTCCCTTTGTGCAGGTCTGCCCGAGGGAGGGCAGGGAGGTGGGAGCCCCAGGCATGGTGGGGGATGCTCGGCGGCCGGGGGAGGTGGGAGCCCGGGGGATGCTCGGGGTCTGGGGGAGGTGGGAGCCCGGGGGATGCTCGGCGGCCGGCGGAGGTGGGAGCCCGGGGGATGCTCGGCCGGGGGAGGTGGGAGCCAGGGGGGTGCTCGGCAGGAGATGCTGGCGGCCCCACGCTCCTCATTGAGTTAATTGGGGCCGCGGCGCGGGCTGAGGAACGCGGGGCCGCCGCGATTCTCACGGCGCGCGGAGGCTCCCGGCCGGCCAAATCATTAACGTCAATTAAGTACAGAATGTGTGCATTACTGACATGTTATTGTTAGGGCTCTAAAGGAAATATAATTAATAAAAGTGCCCCCCACCCCCCCAGCAAGGGCAGCCCTTTGTGCTCCCTGCAGGCACCGTGCATCTCCTCCCGCAGCCCCTCGCTCCCTTCTGCACCCCGGACAGCCTTAACACTGGAATTAACATAAAATCACTTTCTGGAATCTGTTAACATTTATAATGTTGCTGTACTTTGTCTGATCATTGCATTTTTTTTCTGCCAGTTTGAGCTTGGTGAGGGGTTTCTTCTTTTTTCAAGTGATACCAAACATAGACCCATTATGCTGCAAAAAAATCTCATATTTGTTTAATGATTTCCCATTGGTATCTTTGTTGCTATGAACCAAAGCATTAAATAGAAGCCAGCACGTTAATGCCATGTTGTTCTACATAATAAATTTGAATATCCCCCGATGAATATTTTTAACAGGAATTTTCTGAATAAAATGCATATGTGCCAGGGTATTACTAATTACTTAAAATCAGTTTTTGGCATTTAATGTTGACATCTAAAATATTTCCTTTAATTTTTTTGTTGCTTCTGCAAACAGAAATGATGGCATTCGTCCTAAGGAAGGCTGGGTGGACAAATAATGCTTTTACTCACAGTGAAATGAAAAGCAATAAAGAAAATGTGTTAAATGTCAACAGTAAAGCATATCTTCTCTCCACGTATTATGAGGAGAATATACCCCAAAATATGCATACACACAAAAAAATCCTTCAAGTGACTTAATATGTTTGAATATTAATGGTTTGAGTGTTAATCCATTGCAATGGCTCAGTTTTTTTCAAAATTGGCTATTTAAATACATTATTACCTCCATAAATTCTCTATGGTCACTGTGGTAGCCATAGCATGAAAAATAATCATCATAAATCTGAATTTACAAAATATCTCCAAAAATTGCTCAGTTTTGCTGAGAGGAACAGAAGATGAAGCGTGTATTATTTAACTCGATAGATTTCTGTCCTTGCAGGAGCTGCTTGTCTGGAAATCCAGCAGATGGAGTCTGCTGGAGGACACAGGGCCTGGCAGCAGCCTGGGAGAGCAGCTCGGCTCTGCCCTGAGAGGTGAGGTCTGGACACCTCTGCTGAGGAAGGTGGTGGATGCTGCAGCAGCGACCTCTGCAGAGAGCAGGTCTTAAACTCTGGTTTTGTTAAAGTAACCATGAAGTCCTTCCACACTTCTGCATCCCTGGGTGTCTCTCGTTCCACGTGTCTGTCCCTGAATGTTCTGGGGTGTTATTTGCCATCAGCAGTTGCTGGGGATGCTCCTTGTGCAGAGTTGGCCATTCCACAGCAGTGTGGAAAAGCAGAGGAGAGGATGCTGTGGTTTCTCAGTGCTCCCCCTGACACTTTACCATGACAGAAGGTGTGATGGTGTTCACAGGGGTCTGAGGATGAGGGAAGAGATGTAGATCTGACTCCATGTTACAGAAGGCTTGATTTATTATTTTATGACATATATTACATTAAAACTATACTAAAAAGAATAGAATAAAAGTTCTCATCAGAAGGCTGGCTAAGAATAGAAAAGAATGAATAACAAAAGGTCTGTGGCTCAGAGTCCAAGCCAGCTCTGCCATGATTGGCCATTAATTACAAACACCCACATGAGACCAATCACGGATCCACCTATTGCATTCCACAGCAGCAGATAATCCATGTTTACATTTTGTTCCTGAGGCTTCTCAGCTTCTCAGAAGGAAAAATCCTAAGGAAGGATTTTTAATGAAAAGAAGCCTGCGACAAGGAGGAAGGTTGTGATCAGGGTCACAAAAAGCAGGGATTTGTGATCAGGGATTTGCACAAAGCAGTGGCCAGCAGGATCTGCAGGAGAACCATCCCTCGTGTCCCAGAGCAGTGGCATTTGGGGGTTATTATGGCAATAGCAGTATTTTTTAACAGATTGGGGGAAGACTGCTCCACCTCTCACTTCCTCCACTGCCAGGATATCTGTTCCTCATAATTTTCAGCTTGTGCCCCTGAGAATGCTCTCACCCACACCTCAAGGTCCTCGTGCAGGTGTCTGGAGATGTTCCCTGCTTTTGGGTTTCTTTGGCTGCTTTGTCACTCAGCTAATAGTGTTCATCAAACTGGACCTCTGTGAACCAAAATTTGCAAAAGCTGGGGAAATACTGCCCCGTGTAAATCAATGAGAAGTTTTGCTGTTACTCTTCCCTTTCACCTGAGCTCTTACAAGTGGAGTAACCTGTGCACACTGTCTCAGACAGATAATGCACCCAGTTTGTTCAGCCACACATGTGGTACAAGGGCAAGGAAAGAAGCCAAGGGTCTGTTGAGTCCTTCCCAAGCCCTGAGAAGGGGGACAATGCAACAGCTTGTGAAGGAATGTGCCCAGCATGGACACCTCCTTTCACAGGGGGCAGAGTCCAGACAGACCTGTGTGTGCAGGGACTGATCCTTGCCTAGCTTAGAGGCATCTGTGCAGGCTAAGGAATATAGCAATGGGATTAGCTTTGCTGCTAAACCCTCAAAAAGCTGAGCACCCTGTGAATTACAGCCTCTCCTTTCATATCTGCAGCTGAGTTTGACATATGTAGCTGCAGCTGGCCCTACCTCAACAGTTTTATTTGATAAATCTGATTGATGAGGGTTTTTTAATTCCTCTCAATCTATTTAAATTAAAGAAAAAAGGAGAGAGAGAAGCTGAAAAGTGCTGTAATTGCGAGGGAGCACGAGAGAAACCCACAGCCAGCAGGCATGCTTCAAAGGGAACAGGGCCAGCCAGAGCCCTTCAGTTGCTGGCTGGGGAGGGCTCCCAACGTGCCTGCAAGGTAGCTGTGCTTTCACTCTGATCCTCACCAAAACAGCTTCACTCCAACACCCTGGGGGTTGTGCCTCTTCGTGGTGAGCAGAGGCTGTGGCTGGAGCAGGGGCCAGAGGTGATGGTGGGGTGGCTGTGCTGGCACCAGGAGCCCCCTGCCCAGGGCACAGCCCTGCCTCCCCTGCTGCCCTTCAAGCACTGCTGGGCTCACTGGGTAACAAGGAGAGCTTTGCTCCTCGAGAATCCAGGGTGCCCAGAAAGCCCCGAGGCTGCAGAGCAGCACCACCTGTGCCAGTGGTGTGGGGAGCCCCCCTCCCTGGGCTCTGGGGGCTCCTGGTGTGTGCTCTGAGCTCCCTGGGCAGCAGCAGGAGCGTGGCTCTCCTGAGTCACTGCTCTGTGCTCTGTGCCCACCCAGGGAGGGATGTGGCCGTGTCTGGGCTCCTGGGAGAGCTTGGCCAGCTGCCTGCACACCTGGCTGCATCAGCCCCTTCCCATCCATCCATCCATCCATCCATCCATCCATCCATCCATCCATCCGTCCCTCTGTCCCTCTGTCCCATCCCCTTCCCATCCCTCCCTCTGTGCCATCCCAAGGAATGGGGCACACAGAGCAGCATTCCAGGGCTGCCTTTCCCCCTGCCTTCCCCAGCATGCTCCCTGGTGTCACTGGCAAATTAAGCAACTAATTTTCATTAGTGTCACTGCACCTTGCACCTAACTCTAAACTACCAATTAAAGTTATCGATTCTGATCAGCCAAGGTACTAAATTCCCCCTGGAACTGAAAAAGCAGGTACTAAATGCACAGAGACAATCTGTTTAATGCAGCCACAGACTAAAGCAACTCATTCATCATCTTTGCACCTTTGCAAGCACTAATCCCAGGGATGTGTGTCTGCACACACTCCTGTGTGCTCAGAGTCCTCTCCTTTCATCTGACTGGGACAGGTTTGAGCTGTGCATCTCCAGCTGCTGCCCCTGACAGCTCCTCAGAAACAGGTTGATATTTTTTGGTTCAGCTGATTCATTCCACAGGATGATTAATTGTTGTGTAAAGATAATTTTGTGTTTATTGGTTTGGGACATGAGGATTTATCCCTCTATTTCCTGATCCTGCAGGCACAGGCAGTAGCAAGGGGCTGCACGTTTTCACTGACTGCTACTGTGGGTTCTCACATTGTATTTCTCACTCTGCTCACTGAATTTGGTCCTTAGCTTGCATTCCACAAGTCATCAATCCATATATCTGCCCTCTGGAGAACTATTTAATATTTTTATGTTCTAATTGCATCTGACTGAAGGTTGCACTCAAACAGTCATTGATTGTTAGGGTCATTTGTCCTGGAATATACAAAAAAAATGTTCTTCATCCTCTGTTCTTGGTCTGAGCTGATTGTGGAGGCAGGAGCACCAGCATTCCTGTGCAGCAGGAGTGACCTGAGTCTGCCTGATGCAGAGCAGCAGTTTAAGTAGCTAATAGTGTGTTCGAGCTAAGAGTGAGGGAGAATATGAAAGAATATTATAATTGTGCATAACAGAAATTTCTATAATTAAAAATGGAATTCTCTGGCATTGGAGCAGAAATAGCAATTTTCTACCCAGTGAAGCTCCAAATTATTTTAAAGGGAATTAGATGTATTCTCCTGGACTGTGATCACTCTGAAAGATTTTTGATGCTAAACTGTCTTTGAATACTGGAAAGAGCAAACTGTGTTATCCTCACCTGCTGCTAGCTTGGAAGTGAAATCATCACAGTCAGAAGTGTCATGGCTTTTGGATTTGTGCACAGTTCTGTTCTCACTGAAGAACTGTCACATGATTATAGCATGGAAAGCCCCTTCAATTGTGTATTTTCACAGAGTTCTTTGCTGTGTTTGAGACAAAATTAATATTGGCTTTGTATGCAGTTGCATCCCAAGAAGATACTTTTGTGAATTAGCAGCTAAAAGTTGCAGGAGGTTCCCTGTGCAGGCCAGGGAGCTCAGTGTGAGCAGAGACAGAGCAGGCTGAGGTACCAGGGTGTCCAGGAGCTCTGTGGCCCAGGGACTCCCAGATGTGCCTCCCCACAGTCCCTGCAGTGCACTGCACAACTGAGCAACCCCTTTATTTTTCTTGGTGTTTTTTTGCATGTTTTTTTCCCCCATGAGTTTGTTTTTATCCCCCTCCATGTGTTCAGAACTGTCTCATGTTCTAACCAACCATCCCAGCACAACCCCCAGTACCATTCTGGATTTTTTTTGGCTCTCCCAAACCTGATTTTCTGCATACCAGAAAGCTGCCTAGATGGGCTCTGGAGATACTGGTAATGAAGTATTTGAGATGTGTGTTTGAGCACTGTCACTGGGTTTTTCTCTAGTTTTATTTCCACTGCAGTTCACTCCAGGCTGTTGCCATCTAGCCCAGGTCTGTCCAAGGAGTGTTTTCCAGGCTGTGGTGTCACATCAAGTGCCAGCCCTGGAGTAAGTGTGTTTGTGTGCCTCATTTGTTTGTCAAGTGAGAGTTTGCTACCATGAGGAAATGCCCCAGCCTGTGCCAGTGGTTGGTGTGCTGGTTTGGGAAGGTTTTGGAAGGATGGGCTCCCATGGCTCAGCCTGGACAAGGTGTGCTGGTTTGGGAAGGTTTTGGAAGGATGGGCTCCTGTGGCCCAGCCTGGCCGTGGTGTGCTGGGTGTAAATCACAGGAAAGCGATGGGAGTTTGCCTCCATTAGCTCTGATATAAATATTGCTGCTCTGCCCTGGGTGTTTCCAGCCCAGCAGCCCAGAGCCAGGCTCTGACAGCCTGTCCCAGAGCAGGGAGTGCCTGACCTGGCCTCTCACCCACTGCTGAGGACAAGAGGATTTAGCTTGTGCTTAATGTACTGGGTGGGCACCCGGGGGTGCCTCTGCAATTCCGCAATTCCCAGTTCTGCCACTAACTTCTACTGTGACCTAGGATAAATCATTTAATCTCTCTCTGCAGCAGCTCTCCCTTGGGGAGAGAGGTGGGAGCAGCAACACCAGGCTCCTCTGTATTGTCTACTTTAGGACTGTGTTTTTAATAAAGAGTTGTCTTCTGAAAACAGCTCTGTTTTTACTTGTTGCTGAAGACTTAAACCCACCCCTGACCAGGGTTTTTACCTGTGTTGGGGTACTAGGGCCTGCAGCAGGTGATAACACCCATTGCTGCAGGGTCCTGTTGGTGCTGCTGCTCCTGCCACTTCTCCCCTCTCTGGCTGTGCCCTTCTCCTCTCAGGGAAAATCTCCAGCTGTCCCCTGATGTCTGTGTTAAAGCAAGATCCAGCCAAATGCTGCCCTACCTAGCAGCATGGGGAGGTCAGGCAAGGGAACATATTTTACTTGCAGAGCTGACATAGTTGTTTAAAGCAAACAGACAGCTCAACATTTTTGCTAACTTACAAAATCTGGCATCTTGGGAGGACGTGTTTGGACTCAGCAAGGCCATTTTCACAGGCAGAGCATTGTCATTAATCTGCACGTTTGGCATTGCTGCTGGAGAGGCTCCTTTTTGCTCTGAAGGAGATGTATATTCATGGCCTGAGAGTTGCCTGGTTTTGTTCCCGTGCTGGCCCTGGGCTGGGATGTCCATGAGCAGGCACCCGGCTCTCCCAGCTGCACCAGCACAAAAGCTCTGGTCACTGCTGCTGGATTGTCAGGCAAAGTGTGAGCTGGGATTGTATTGAGGCCAATGCAATCATATCACCTGCCAGTCTGGGGAAAAATAGGGCCTAAATAAGATGACGAGTGAATGATGTGGTCAGAATTAAAAGGATAAACAGCATCTTTCCCTTAATGAGCTCTGTTTAACATGTGAGAAGCCCCACACATGCTTTATCAGTATTCTGGCCGGCGAGGAGCCTTGCCCAGACTTCATACAACAATTCATCACGGCCGATTTGTGCGAGGCATATTTGAGATGTAAGATGTGTGACTCAACCTCTTTTATTCCCTCATTAATTTTCTATTCTGCCTGAAATGGGTTCTTAGAGTGCTCATCACCAGGGTTTAAGCTGGTGAAAATGGGGCGTTGGGATTTCTGCTCTTACTTTTGTGGCCGTGGTTGGATAAAGGGGCAGATGTACAAACACCTGGGCTGGGCAGGCCGGGCGTCCCCGCCACCAGCACCTGCCTCCACCTGCGCTGCTCCCATGCATGGGCAAGGCTGAGAACAAGGCTGGTAATTGCTGCTATCATTGGCAGTCTCGCCAGGAAAATTGGTGGCTGAACAAAAAGAGTTTGAAGCTTTTAGCTCGTGTTGACATTTCTGAAGGCTTCACCTGAAAGTGCTTGAAGATCTGCAATTTTTGGTGAAGGTTGTGTGTACATCTGTGTATCTCATGCAGATTTGCTCTCCTGCTCTGGTTCCTGCCTCGCTTTCAGCACTCCTGCAGGTGCTGCTCAGGGTGTCTTTGTGCTGCATGCTTTCTGTGTCCTGTTGCTGTGTTGTGTGTGAGCTTCTCTTTATGTGTCTCTTTCTGCATCCTGTTGCTGTGGTGTGTGTGAGCTTCTCAGACTCCCAAGGGCCACAGAAGATGAATGGCTTTATCCATAGGATTGCAGCAATAATCCATTTGAGTATGAGACATGCTCCCCAGCATCAGTGCAGTGCAGAGGGCTGCCTTTATCTGATCTCTGCAGAAGGGGCTGCAGGCAGCAGGTGAGATCTGAGCTGCACCTCGGGCTCTCCTGATAACTCTGACAAGTCACTTAAATCCTCCCTGCTGCCCTGGATCCACAGGCACACATGGCTCAGCTCCACAGATCCCTGGGGTACTGTGTGGCTTCCTGAGCTCACTAACACCTGTGAAACACCTCAGCCCCCAGGAAAGGGCAGCTGGTGAGTGCTGTGAATTCAGAACCTTCCCTGGAGGTACCTGCTGCTGTAAGAGGGCTTGGTGACACTCAGTGTACTCTGGAGGGTGTCAGAGGAGACCCAGCCTCCTGCCAATGCCCACCTCTGCTGGAATTGGGCTTTTCCAGTCATTTCAGGCTGGCCTGCAGCAGCATGGCAGTTCAGTGTGCAGGGCTGTTGTCCACTGGCTCCTGATTTAATTTCAGTCTAGGCAAAAAATGTCGCTGGTGCCAATCAAGAGGCACAAAGCACACAGTAAGCACAGTTCAAAAGCTGCATTACCCTTATCTATTAGTGATGATCAATTAGCATGAAGGTCAGTGGGCAGCCTGGAAATGAGTCAGATAAGAAGGGCAGCAGGAGGACTTGAATGGAGAGGAGATTTTTGATTCATATTTGGCGTTTAAAGTCATAACTCTGTAACAGTGGGGGCGGAGGGGAGCGTTAAGTAGTCCTGCTGTCACACTGTCTCAGCCAGGGTGTAAATCATGCTGGGAGAGTGCTGGGGCTCCTTCCTGGTGCTAAAGCATTCTATTGTACCACAGAAGGTATTGCAAGCTGCAGGAAGTCCTCCTTGCCCTCTGGCCCACCCTAGAAATCCTTGGGCACTTTAACCCCCCTGGCATGGCCCAGCACCATGGGGCTTCAAATTCTGTCCCTGGCTTGCACCAAAATGAGCAGAATTGTCAGTGAAGGGTAGTGCAGGACAGAGGGGGCCTCAGTGGGCACCTGGGCATCTTCCAGGTAGGATGTACCATTCAGGGCACTGGTAAAGGTTGTGGGGGAGAAGAAGGAATGGTTTGTAAGCCTGTCAAGAGTTGGAGAGGCATTTGGACACATGGCACTGGGCACATGGTGTAACTCCTGGGATGGTGCTGGGCAGACCAGGAGCTGCACTCCATGATCCCTGTGGGACCCGTCCAGCTCAGCTCAGTCTGTGGTTCTGGGGCCTCAGGAAGAGACCTGGCCCCATCCAACCCTCCCAGGCCAGGTAAGGGGCATCTTTCTCATAGGATACATCAAAGCTGCTCCTGAGTATAAGAGCTGGTGTTTGAAGCAGCTTCTCTGCACTAAAACACACCAGTAAACAGCGGCTCTTGTCACAAATTTCAGACAGTATGATCCAATCTTTCTTGTTTTCTCATGTTTACATGTCCCAGGTTTTCTCTGTTGCTGTGGGGCAGGTTGGTGGATGGGTGGGAGTCAATCTGTCACTTCCCTGTGTGTGAGGTTTATTTCTGTGTATTTCTCCCACACATGTGTACACATGCACGAGTGCCAAGGCTTAACAAAACACTGCACAGACAGTCCTGTGTGAGTGCAGAGACACAGAGCACTGTGCCTCCAGCCTCTGCCCCTGAAATACCACATCATCTGGCTAAAATATCCTGGTGAAGCGATGTTTTAAAGCAGGAGAGCACTACACACAGGGTCTCTCCTGTTTTCTAGAGGTTAATTAACCCCCTTAAAGAGAGGGGGTAGTGAAATAGGTGCTCCTGATACCAAGCAACTGCACTGCCTTGTTGAGGATGATGAAACATAAGTACAAAAGAGAATAGGTAGGGGTAGGTTAAAGCCAGTGTTCCTGCCTCTGACAGTTTACTTTGATGAATGCACTCATTCACTCAGCTTCACCATTTGGATCCTGCATAATCAGAGATAACAGGCGGATGGTTTGCATGAATAACTAAGTTTGTCATGTTTAATTTTCTTTAAAAAAAGAAACAGCAGTTGCTTTACCCTCATCCTTCAGGCCCAATACATATTTATAAATTGTCAGGAAATGAAAAGCCTTTTAACAGCACGCAACAAGCATGCAAAGCTACCAGGAGAAATAGCTGGGAGAGCAGTGAGTGTGGGGAGCAGCACAGCCCACCTGCAGCTCCTGTGGGCTCACCTCGTGCCACCTGGTGTGGGCAGGGATGCTGAGCAGGCTGCCTGAGCTGCCAGGCAGCGTGGCACTGATATTTGTTTTGTGTTCTGCAGACAGTGTCTTCTGACAGCTTGACATTGTGCAACAAGAAGTGTTAAAACTGAGAAAGAACCCTGTGTTTGGCAGCTAGCTGGTAATTCAGCAGCTGACTGTGTTGCTTAATATTTGATAGGTGCTTGCTTTAGAGTGCTTATCCCATCTTTGACAATTTCTTAAAAACTGCAAAAGATCCAGCTGAAGTCTGCGTGGAGCAAAATGGTGGAGGAACATCTTGTGCAGAGATGCTCCCAGCAGCCACACCATCCCTCCAGAGCCAGTCCCAGCTGCCCTGGGAGCTGTGCCTGGTGGAAATGTGAAGGTGACAGCACTGACTCTCTGCTGGGATGGCTCTGGCCCAGGACCAGCCCTTCCCAGCCCCTGCCAGGCGTAGGTGCGGGCATCGTGGCTGCTCTTGAACACTGCTAATATTACAATTAAAAAATATCCAGTCTCTTTATTAAGCAAATGACTTCTGCAGAGAATAGTGTGATATATTAAAATGTCTGTGTAGAAAGCTCCCAAGGGAGAAATTCAGGAGAAGAAAGATTGGATCACTAAAACTGAGAGAGAAACCAGGATCCGCTAATGTGACGCTGAAAGAAGATGGCCAAATCTAGTTAGAGGGTCTTCTAACCAGCATGGCTTTTTTCATAATCATCCTATCAAGATGATCTGTGCAATAGGCGACCTCTGACTTCACTACCAATATATATGTCACCAGACACAAATCCCTCAAGAGCTAACTCAATGATATTTCAAGTAAGAACTACTAGGCAGAAGCACAATCTGATTAGCAGTGTGTTTGCAGCCTGGGAGGCACGGGAGATCTATGGATGCTGAATCCACAGAGGAGCACCAGGACAGGAGCACACCAGGCCCCTTGCAGTGGCTGCCTGCCCTGATCCCACTGATGGCATGTGGCTTGTTACCACATTTCCCTAAAGAAGTAAAACCTTGAGTTAATTAGGGATCCCCCTGCTGGATAATAATTTGACTTTAGCATCGATTAAAACAATCTCAGAGTTGCTTCAAGTTGCAATCAGTTCATTACACCCTGAAAAGCCCCAGATCACTGGCAGGGTGGGTACCAGGGTTGTTTGTTGTCCCCAGGGGTCTGAGTCCCTAGTGTGGGTTACACAGCCCCTGCTGAGCAGTGTGGTACTGGAAGGCAGCGTCAGTGTGTGTTAGAGTGCAGCCCGGGATCTGATGGTAAAACCAATAAATCTCACCAAAAATACCACCGAGGTGAAAAGTATGAAGTGTTTGCCACTAGTGGTTGTCTGGGGAATAGAGAATAATAAATTAGCAAATTCAAAACCACATGGGCCTGTAAAATGTTGTTTCCCTGCTGAAATTATATTACAGAAAAATCTTTAAAACATCAGTCCCCTTCACTTTTACAGACCCCACTTCAGCAGGCCTGTGCTCAGTTTTCAGCTGTGAGCTGCTGTGTCTGTGGGAGCAGTGCAGGCTGAGAGAGCTGGCAGTGGGGATGTTTGGCTGGATCAGCCTGTGGCCATACTGGTGGGAATGTGGCCAAGGGTGGCTGTGAGGAGCCTGATTCTCATTTACCCCAAGGTGGCTGCACAGGGCTCCCAGGGCAAGCAAGGCTCCTGCAGCGAGCCTAAGTGTGTGTGAACACTAAACCATGTCATGAATTGAAAATCCCCCAAAGTTAACCCAAAACTGTCCCACAGAGGCATTGTGCTGCTGGTAGACCGCAGGCACAGCTGGCTGCACCCCTGTCCTGGCCAGGGAAGGTGCTGCAGGCACCCCACAGGCATGGAGGGGTCTGCGTGCTGTCCCTGCCCCATGCCAGCCCTCTGCCCCCAGCAGCTCATCTGCTGTCTAGACTGAGAGCCTGGTCTCAAACAGAGACATTAATGTTTCCATTAATAGGGAGCTCTGTGTTGCTACATAGTCTGAATTGGCCTCTATTACTTATTAATGAAGATCCAAAAGTGCATGTACTTAAGACCTTGCTTAGCTAAGGGGAGTCTTCTAGGGCCAATTTGAGTCCTATTTAATGACTAATGGCTATTGAGACATAATGTCCACTAAGCAGACATCACATCCTATTTAGTATTTAATGTTTAAATATTTAATTAATTAAACACTGCCAAATATTTAATTAAACACCATCAGAGCCATCCTGACACTTCCACTATGCATAATGCAAAGGAAATCAGGGCTTTCCTTACCAGCCCCACAAGTAATGCAGACTCAGCCTTACTCAGAAATAGCTGGGGTCTGCATAGCCAAAATACCTGCAAACACACACCAGAGAAGGTGGGTAATTAAAAACCTCCTTTTTTTCTTTTTCCCTTTCAAATGAGCTGAACTAAATGCTTTGTTAGTAAACCAGGCTCTGAAGTGACATGTAGGCAGAGCAGTGGCACCGTGTGCTGCACTGCAACAAGAACGCTATGCTTGTATATTGACTTTTAATTATTTAAAAGTAAATGATTGCTACTTAGCATGGCATACCTGCCAGCAGTTTACACTAGTTTTGCTTAAATATTTACTCTGCTATTCAATAAAAAATGAGTCTACTGAAGCAAAAAATGAGAACATACCATATCACATGAGCCCTCTCCTACCTGTGGCATGCCAACTTCACAAAGATTTATTCACAAAGAGATGCTAGATTTCGATAGTTTTCCTGGACTAACCCAAACCACATGTTTAAATTAACCAGACAGATATCCAGGCACAACCAGGTCGCAATTACCAGCTTTTGACTTTCAGTTTCACATTTACTTATGGAAACTTGGCACTTCAAAAATAAGAAGCTGTTTAAACCCCAGTTTCAAAATCTGGACAGTGAGCATCATTTGGGGCTGAATTGCTTATCTGAATATTTTATCAGCAAGCTCCATCCTCTGATGCATGCTGAAGCTGCTGGGTCATGTTTCATCACTCCCAGCCTGTGTGGGGTTGTCTCACTTTAATGTTCCCACATGGGATCTCTCGCTAACAAGGAATGTGGCTACCAGTTGGAAAAACCATTAAAGTCACATCATTTTTATGCTTGGATTCAAGCCATTTATTAATGAAATGAGGATACATATTTTGGGCTTTCTTTAGAGGATCTTACACTATCTTATTGGCTGCTCCAGACAAATTATCTTTCACTGTAAAGAGCTGATGCTTCAGTTGCTCAAATTGGGTTTTACTTATACAAACAGGAAAAAAAAAATTGGCCTCAATGCTGTAAAAAGGCTCTATTGTTAGGGGACCTTTATCTCTCAAGTTCAGTGATGCTTTGCTTTGTCCATTTGCATTTATTGAACAATCAGTTGCCTGAACAGCCAGGAGTTTGCCTACATCTATAGGCTGCTGGGATGTTTTGAATTTTCATGTTCTTCTGCCCACTCAAGCAATAACCTCAAACTACATTCATTCCTTTCACTTCTCTGCTCCTTACAGTCTTTTAAACAAAGGTATATTGCCACCCAAAGTATGGAGGGGGAGGTAAAATGCCATTGTGCTAACGCTTTGCCCAAAAATAAATGCTAAAACTGGGCAGGATGGAGGACTCATCCACCTCATTGAATGTAACAGGTGCTTGATGGTCTCGCTTGATGTAGGACATGTCTTTTAATTACCTTTCTCTTTATTCTCAGGTGTACACAGCCTGCCTAGGCAGCTCATTTGCAGCGGGCTGTGTGGCAGAGGTGCGAGGGAGGCAGGAACCCCCTGTGAGCACAGAGGGGACGGGTGGGGACAGAAACTGTGGGGTTGGAGTGGGATCCGGGCTGGGTGGGGAGCACAGGGGATGGAGAAGGCCCTGGGCTGGTGAGAACGCTCTCCTCACAGGGAGCTTCCCCAGTTAAGCTGTGCTGACCAGGGATCGAGAAGGCCCTGGGCTGGTGAGAACGCTGCTCTCCTCACAGGGAACTTCCCCGGCTCGGCCGTGCTACAGGGGATGGAGAATGCCCTGGGATGGTGAGAATGCTCTCCTCACAGGGAGCTTCCCTGGCTGAGCATTGCTGACAGGGGATGGAGAAGGCCCTGGGCTAGTGGGAACACCACCCTCCTCACAGGGATCTTCCCCGGCTCCTCGTGCTGGGAGTGCTCTGCTCGGTGTGTGCCTGCTGCACTTGTCACATCAACGGGGACCCGGCCCCAGCTGCAGCCCAGGCCTTCCTGCGCTCATTTATTATTCAGCACGTCTTGACTGCTTAATTGCGGAGTTGTGTAGCAGCCTCTAACAGCGAGCAAGCTCTTTTGGGGGGGAAATCAGTGCGGACAGCAATTCCACGTCTGCATTCTCAGTTTATAAAGAAACTCCTCCTGCCATCTGCCATCACCCCGCAGGTCCCCAGACACGGCTGGCAGCCGCTGAATTTTGACGGTGCCGTGTCTGGGTTTGCTGTGGGGCTGTGCTTAAACCCAGCCCCAGAGATCCCAGCACCAGCGCCCGCATCCCACGGTGCCGAGGATTCGGCTCCGGAGCAGGGTGACAGTGCAGGGATGCTTGGTCTCAATTTTGCCCCGTCAGGCAGATGAAGCAGAAAAAGAGGAAAAAAGGAACGTGGTTCCGTCTGTGACACGCGGGGCCGGCCATGGGCCGTGTGAGCCCCAGCACTGCGGTGTCCCCATCAGCCCCACTGCCCCGAGGAAACCACAGGTGTTCCAGGTACAATTTCCTCCTGTCGTGACGTTTAAAATAGCTCGACAACAATAAATTCCTTCTCGTTCCGGCAGCCCCGCGGCAGCTGTGCCGGCAGCGGGAAGGGCAGAGGGGCTGGAGCCCGGGCAGCGCTCCTTGAGGCTGAGCCTTCTGCCCCTCGGGCTGCAGTACGGCACGGCCTGGGTTTGCTCCGGTTCGGCCTGGGGATGCTTCCCTCCTTCCCAGGTACCGCCTGGGGATGCTCCCGCCCCGCCCAGCGCTGCCAGAGCCCCGCCGGGGCGGGCAGGTGCTGCTGCTCCGTCACACCGACCCCTCTGGAGGCGGCCGGTCCCGCGGCGCGGCGCGGCCGGGCAGTCCCGGCGGAGCCCCCGCCCGCCGCCGGCCCCGCCGCCGCATTCCAAAGGGTCTGCTGCCACCTCGTGGGCCGCGCTGCGCCCGGCCCCGCCGCCGAGCCCCGCACGGCCCCGTAGAGCCGCGGTACCGCATCCTCCCCGTGGTACCGCATCCTCCCCCGGTACCGCATCCTCCCGCGGTACCGCATCCTTCCCTGGTACCGCATCCTCCCCGCTGTACCGCATCCTCCTGCGGTACTACATCCCTCCTGTGGTACCGCATCGGCCCCTCAATACCGCATCCTCCCGCGGTACCTCATCCTGCATCCTCCCGTGGTACTGCATCCCGCATCCTCCCTGTGATACCACATCCTTCCACAGCCCCGCATCCTCCCCATAGTACCGCATCTCGAACCCCCTTACAGCACCCACAGACTCCCGTCCATCCTCCCGCCACTCCATCCCTCCCACCCCACAAGAACAAGATTCTCGTGTAGGGAATTTCTGTCGGAGCAGCCCGGCCCTCATGCATGGCCACCACATAGAGACACACGGAGCTTTTGGGCCCTTTGAGGATTTTGTTCTCCACGTGAATAAAGTTTGGTGTGGAAGAAATTCACTGAGGCACAGCCACTGTGTCCTGTGATACTGCTGGTGCAGGAGTGGATTAGTATTCTCCCCATTACAGTGACTAAACTAAACCAGCTCACTTGTCAAAATACAAAGCTCAAAAGTACTCTACTAATTTGGGGTTAATATTTTTTTTCCCTCCCAGGTATGTGAAACACTACTGGAAACACAATGGTTTTGGCTGTATTTGTTTATGGTCAGTGATTTTGTGCTTATGCAAGGACTTGAATCAATATGTAGATGAAAAAGGCCCTTTTTTTCCTCTACAGTCTTAAAATGTACATATTACAATTCATTGTCTCACATAAGATTTTATCAGGCATGTTGTTTCCACTGCACATCCTGACTTAATGCAATGTGGCCTTCAAAAATTAGTCATAATACAGCACATCAGCCAGGAAGAGACAAACATTTCCATAAACTGCATGTTCCATCAGCGTTTCATTGCAACCTATAGGCAGATGGTTTTTTCCAAATCCAGTGGAATCACATGTGTTCCAGATGGCTCCATGTTCACAGATAATGTATTCCCATATAGCTCTGACCGGGACACGGGTCAGACTCACTCTTGAGGCAGAGGTATATTAGTAACAAATGTGCCACTCTGCCTCCCTACCCCATTTCTGAGTGAGCACACTACAAACTGTTGTTATCCTAAATACAGGCACTAAGGTAGTTGAAGATCCAGCAGCTTCCATGTGGATTTGTGGGTTCCTGGCTCCCGTGGATGTGCATAGGGAAGATGATGTGCTGCAGGAGCCATGGTCCCCCCGAGCTGCAGAAGGACAGGACGGGAGCTCTGGCTGGGACCTCAGCCATGTCCTGTCCTAGTGAAGCCCACCTGGTGTCTGGTTCCTCTTCGCCCTGGGGCTGTGCTTTCCATGCTCGGTGCTCACTCCTGGCAGGTGTCTCCGGGCACTCCCCACTGGTCCTGCTCTGTCTCCGCATTTTACAGTGCCCTGCGAGGTGCTCCGCTGCAGCGCTGCATGCCCCGTTCCCCAAGGAAGCTGCCCTGGACAGCAGCAGGATGCGCGGGGGATGCAGAGAGGGGATGTGGGAGCAGCTGCGGCCCCGTGCCCGGACCCCCGTGCCGTGCTCAGGGTCAGCCCCGCTCCTCAGCACGGCAATGATTGTCAGTTGATCCTTCACTCCTTCAGCGATGCTGATCAGCTTTTGAACTGCTGCAAATGAGGCCAATCAGCATTACTTTCGTTTCATTACTTCAAGAGCTTACTCATAAATTTCCTCTTATCCTGCTTCCCCTTTGGTCTGGAATTAGCCACAGCACTTGCTACGAGCTGCTGTACCCAGTTCTCCTCCAGTGGAGCCGTTTGATCTCTCCTAGGTTTACTAATCAACTGGCAAACACGCCTTATCTTGTTTGGCTTAAAGCAGGACACCTTCTTGCCCATTTTTCTCCATGTGGCACGTGTGGAACTGCAGCTTTGTGCTCCCCCAGCAGCACCTCACTGTACACCTCAGCACCTGACCTCACCAGAACACGGCAGAGAATGAATTGGCAGCGAGTCCATAAAATAATTAACAACATCTTTCATTTAGCTGTGTGAATTTTATTACTTGGATGTTAGAAATGGGGAGGATGGATTTCACTGCAGATGAAAGGGTGGTTCCCCCCTGTTACTGTCAAGCAGACCACAGCTCAGTGCACTGCAGGCATGAGTTTGATAGAAACACACTTCTGGGGCAGAGGTCAGCATGTTCCTGAAAAGGTACAACTGTAATGTAAAATATTTCCATTTTCACACCATTTCACTGGTGTTGGGGTAAGCTGAAATGAGGTGATGGATGGTTTCAACCACATTGCTGCCAAAGGTGTACCAAAGAGGACTTGGATGGCTGGTCCAGGGAACTCTTCCAGACTACAGCAGATGATTAAGCAGAGTGTGGGCATAAAAGAGTTCTAACAAATCAGAAGCCCTTCATATGTGTTTCCCTGTCAGAAGAGAGCAAAACAGAATAATTTTCAGAGGTATTTTGCCTTGATTTTCCCAATACATAAGGTAACCCAGCCTGCTTTCCACAGAGAGCCAGCAGCAACTCTCTTTCTTTTAAACAATTAATTTTTCATAAAATGCAGGCTAAAAAATTATTTGCTTCCATGTTAGGATATCTTCTAAAAGTTTATGCAAAAGGTGAGCACTGAAACTGCTGAGACATGTAAAAGGCAGCAGGGTGGATTATCTGTGTAGCTGGGGCTGAGCCCAAGCCTCCCTGGCTGCCACAGGCAAGAGGGTGAGGAGCCCTTGGGCAGCACCACTCCCTCCAACCTGCACCCACCTGTGCTTTGGGATGGACCATTTCCTGATGAAACACAATTGGCTGCACCTGGCATAAATTACAGAGTTATCAGGGGATGCTGAAGTTCACAGTGCCTGAAGGAAACTAAAGGCAGGAAAGAGGCCTGTGAGCCCTTTTGGGTTCTTCCTCAGCACCTCTTTGTATTGCAAGCCTGGCTTTGGAGTAGACCCAAGGCAAATAGCTATTGCTTCATGCAGGGCAGATGGCTGCAGAGGTGAGGTGTGAGTGAGCTCGTGTTCCCTCGGTGTGGCTCTGCGGGGATGCCCTGGGCAGGAGGGCAGCGAGAATCAGCCTGGGGTGCTCTGCTGTGTGTGAAGGCTGGCTCTGGTTGTGTCCTGCAATGCCTGGGGAGCTTCCCACCTTCCTGCTGCTGCAGTGTGGTGGTCTTTACCCAAAGCAGCCCTTTTCACTGTGCTGTGTGGTGCTGGAGCACAGCCCAGGGCTCTGGCCGTGCTGAACACGTGCTCGAGGGAAGCCGAGTTCCGGTGGCTCCCGTTTGTCATATATAAAGTGGGGATAATAATAACCTATGTCACAGGGGTGTTGCAAGGCTTAATTAATTAGTATTTGCAAAGAGCTTTCAGATAATTGGATTAGAGGTGCTATATTAACACAAACTGTTATTGTTATTATTTATTTATTATGTACTTGTAGAGTTCATCTGTGCAGGATGTTTTTGCTGATGTAGCTTGTAGATGTAAACAGAGGGGATTGCATGGAGTTAAAGGGAGCAAAAGATAAAAAATTTGTATTCCAGTTCTTGCTTGTGACCTCCTAAAGGCTGACCCATACCCAGAGGCTGAGAAACAGTTACAGGGAAGTTTTGAGCAGTGCCTCCTGCCCTGGGAGGAGATCCATATTTCTGGAAAATGCTCCCAAAATGTGTGGGAACAAGTTCCACAGTCTGGGGGGCTGTTGTACAGCATGTTCACCTTTCCTTCCCAAGTGCCTTCAGCCCCTGTGTCAGGCAGGATGGACATGGAAGGAATGTTCTGTGTGGGAATAAAAGTACTGTGGCCCCACTCCTGTGTGAGATTCACAGCCCAGCAGCAGGGTGCTGAAATTGTGGCACTGCAATGTGTGCAGGTTACTGAGGTTGTGTACCTTGGGTTCATTTTTATTTTGGAATATATTTTTAGGGCTCATCTGAAATGGAAAGACATGAGAAGAGCAGACATGGTGAGAAGGGGCGGCATGTGGGGGTCTGGAGCTGAGGGAAGGGTTCCTGCCACACTGGGTCATGGCGCAACACGCACCAAATCTGCACTTGTTTCCACAAAATGAAGTTATTGGTGAATATGTAAAATAAGCTTCCTAAAGCTGCAAGTGCTTTTCCATCTGACTCCAGCTTCTCTAGGTAATTCACCCCTGAGGTGAATACTTGGGTCAGAGTTAAATAGAGCTGCTTTGGGATTTTGTGGGTATGAAAACAGACTAATTTGGTGTGTAAGTCATTTTTAGTGCACTAATTTCCTGTTTTACATGCAGAAATGGTCCATAAATGGCACAAAAGTCTTGAGGAAACTAAGCCTAAAGCATCTTGTTCACATAGACTGAAAGCAGGAGTCTTCCTATTATCTGAAAACTCTTGGTGCTTTGCTTCTTGCTAAAGACCAGCAAATCTTTATCAGTTTATAGCTCTGCATAGGTTATTAGTGGTCTCAAGCTTGCACAGCTCTGTTTTTCTTCATTAATATTAGGTTTTTAGCTTTTGAATTGTTTCTTTTTGAAGAGCTCCAAGCCCATGGCTGAAGATCTGAAGTCTTTCTTTGTTAAAAAGAGCAACAACAACTATGGTGTGCAAATGAGGTGTTTAGGGAAGCAGAGCAGAAGCTGCTCTCTCTGGGTTGGGAGGCTCCTCTGCAGTGTCCCCAGGTGCTGCAGCATCTTCCCCTGGGCTCCAAAGCTGGGTGTCCCCTGCTCTGCAGCAAGGAGAGACTGCCCTGCAGTGCACCAAAGCTCCAGGTTCAATCAGTCATTGGTTCAAATCAGTCTGGGTTCAAATCTGCCAAATGGCCTCAAAATGAGGGTTCTGTCTCAGTCCTGTGGCTCAGGATTCCCATTGACTGTGGACACTTCTTGGCTTGAATCAAAACCCAGGAGGGAGAGGCTGTCCTGGGGGAAGGCGCTGAAATCTGGAAAACTTGTGAAAATCCTGAAGCGCAACCAAGCCCGTATGAAAACCTTTGGGGCTGCTGGTGAGTTCCCAGCGTGGACAAGCCCTTGGCAGAGGCCTGGGGTGTGATTTCATGAGGTGAGAGGAGCAGGCTCCTTGCAGAGGCTCTGGCTCAGTTTCTGGGCTCTGCTCCGCTCTGGTCGTGCACCCCTCTGTGCCCAGCCCAAACCTGACTCCAGCCACGCTTCCCTGCAACACTGACAGAGCTGGATCCTGGGGACAGCAGCACCAGCAAGATGCAGGTGTAGAGAGCTCAGGGGCTGGCTCGAGTGGCAGTGAGTCCACAGCAGGCTCTCCGTGCCCAATTTATGGCCATTTACATGTGAAATTGCGCTGATCTAATTTGCATATGCAGTCATAGTAATCGCGGGCCAATTAAACTTGTAGTTCACAAAATCTGGGCCTGAAACCTTTACAATTCTTACAAACATACTAATCTGAGTGTATATATCACTTCATCAAATTCATGAAACCATAAATTGTGCCTGTCTGGCATCACCAGCTGCACGCCGGAGTCGCTGGGGCTGGGCTGAAGGAGCCATCGGCCCCATGCAGCGGCTGGGGAAGATATTTTTAATGAGCTCTTCCCTATTCAAGGATTGAATCAGAGCTGTTAGCATGTCAGGCTAAGATTCATTGCAATATCTATGGGAGATTTATCTTTATTCTTCCATTTCTTTAAAAAATGTAGTTGTCCTGGAGGAGTTGTTACAATGTCAATAAATGTGTCATCTACATTTGTTAGTGAAAATGCAGTTATAAAATGTCAGAGATTTGTTTCAAGTTTTCTATTTCTACCTTAACATTGAGGAACAGAAGTGGCTTCAAAATGGGCTGGGTGGGGAGCAAGCCTCTGGCCACCCCAGCCCTGGAGATGCTTTTCCCTGATGGGGAATTGGGTGGTTTGGGTCCCCAGGCTGAGGATGGGGACAGGGAGAGTGTGGAGGTGGCTTCCTTGGGCAAGTGGAGCTGGGTTCTGCATTGTCACCCTCCCTGGCATGGCACCACCCTGCATTGTCACCCTCCCTGGCATGGCACCACCCTGCATTGTCACCCCACTGGCTGCCCCCAGGAGCTGCCTCCTCCCCAGCTGCAAACATCTGTGAGCACCCAGACAGCAACTGACCCCTATGAGAGCAGATTTAAAAAATTGAGTCTGTCTCCTCAGCTTCAATCATGCTCTTCCTACCCCATGGGGCACATGCTCAGCACCTTCTCCAGCCCTCCCAGAGGACACCTACTGTGTCTCCACTTCCCCCTTTGTGCAGTTCAGCTTCTCATCCTGCTAATTTAGCAGAGCATCTCTGAATAGTTGGTGTTGGAGCAGGGCTTTATCATAGCCAGATGCTGTTGATGACTTGAGGTTTGGCTTTTGTTCAGTGAGAAGAGCTCTAGCTATTGAAGCACTAAGTCTGGGGCTGGCTATTGCTGAGCCAGATGGTTTCGTTCCAAATGTTTAAATTCTATAAATCTATTAATCTATAAATTCTGTTGTCACTAGGGAAATGATAGGTTAAATTTTGCAATCCTTGTAGATAGTTACCCTCTGAGCAGATATCATCAAAGATTAAAAAGTCATTATTTCTTGGCTTTTTATATATTTTTCCTTCTTTGTCATTTTTGTATAAGTTCCTACGGGGGAAAAAATTATTCCAAGTTCTGAGTGGAAGAACATCAGAAATCAGCTTCTCTGAACTGAATTTGAAAGAATTTTTCCAACACATTGCTCCTCTTTGGTCTAGATGCAATGTTGAAGGCCTTGGTGTATTTGTGAATTTTTTTATTCTTCATATTCTGGCCAACTTCAGATTTTATTCTCTCGATGACATTTTACACATTTTGCAGAAAAGCCATTGCTCGTTCCATTTTTACCCCGTATTTTTGGTTTCAGGCCTGTAAGCAGCACTGTTTCTCTTCCCCCTAAACCTTGGTAGGCTCTGGTGGTGCTGCTCATGGCCTGTGTCTGACTGCTGGAGTTGAGGGCACCACGCTGTGCCTGTGTGCCACCAGCATCCCTTCTGCAGGGCAACGTGGCTTGGAGACCTTGGGGAAGCCCTGTGTCTGCTCAGACCCTCTGTGCTGAGGCTGCTGGGGTGGGCTGTGTGCCCTGCTGAAGGACTGAGCTGCACAGAGCCAGTTTGGGCTGTGCAGGCTGGATTTGGGGCTTGTGGCTTTCCCTGCTGGTGCTGCAGTGCTCTGCCTACCTGGATTACCTGGCCATGCCTGGGACAGTGCCACTGGGCACAGCTTGTACCACAGGCTGAACTCAACTGAGAGCCAGCAGACCTGATGCTTCTTAAAGCAATCCCATAGTCTTGCAACACATTTTATGTCTGATCAGCTACGGATTTGGGAAATGAAACAGTTCTTGGAAAGAGAAACAGCTGCTGGTGGAGCTAGGTGAATTCACAGATCTGACCTAGAGGCTCAGCCAAGGGAAGAAAGATTTTTAGCCAGCTCCAGCCTCAGTGTCCCAATGTGAAACCACATTTCTGTATGTCCCTAAACTATCTCCTGCTCAGTGAGTGCTGCAGGTAGTGTGAGCCTGATCAGCTCCTCAGGGACCTAACACTGGGCTCCAAAACGAGGGAGTGAAACAAAACAGACAGCTCTGAGCCTGAGAACTCACCTGCAGTCATAAAACCAGTCTGGGCTCACCCAGGGGTTGCCTTGCTGTAAGCAGGGACGTGCCCACCCCTCCCAAGGGTGCTGCCAGGGCAGAGCCCAGCCCTGCTCCTGCCCACGCTGCCTGCCCAGGTGGAGCTGAGCAGGGAGAGCAAAACCTGCCCACTTCAATCACCCCCAAGGCAGCAGCTTGCATGGAGCTCTCCGTGCTGGTGTTTTGCTCCAGCATAACTTTAAAGTTGTTAGGGACAAAGCTTTCAATGTATTTGCCTGAGTTTATGCAAATGTATTAAAATGAATGCAAATTGCAATCTATTGATTTTTTTAAAATGATATTGGCAGGCATGAATGAGGCAGAAACACACCGCACTGATTTTTCACTATCTTGCATCTTTTCAAGCACTTTACTCTTGTGCACAGTGAACAGAAGTGTCTGAAACTCTGTTTTATGCTCTCTTTGTAGAGGCCAGAAAGCTGAACACACAGTGGAGAGGAGCTGAGCCCAAAACCATTAACCATTTTGCAACTAGAGAGGATTAGTGTCACCAGATCTGTGTATTGATGAACAGAAACACATGTGGAGGGGAGCACTTTGTGCTTCATGTGTGAGAGAAGCACAAGAGCTGCAACTTGGGTGTGCTGGGGAAGAACCCCAGCAAGGAAAAGGCCAGGGGGGGCTCAGCAGAGTGCAGGGAACCACACTGGGCAGCCCTTGAGGGGACAGAGGTGGGAGAGCTGTGCTGGGAGCCCCAGGAGGATGCTGTGAGAGCGGGGTGGTGACAGCCCTGCTGTGGAGAGGAGACACTGAGTGACGGCACTGCCTGGCCTGAGGACACAGCATGGACCTGCAGCTGCCCAAAACCAGGGCTGGGCACCTGAACCACCCAGAGAGTGGTGGGGCAGCTCTGGGGTGCAGGGTCTGTGCCCCCCAAAGCTCTGCTGCTCCTCAGCTCGAGCAGCAGGAGAGACCTGGCCCCAGCTGCAGCTTGTACTGAGTGACTTAGTGGTTTATTTTTGAATTCCTTTTCAGTTTATAATAACTGGCCTGAACCTTTGGGTTCTGCATCTCCTGTCCATGTTGTTTTTTTTGAAGTCTTTGTTACAGAGTAATAGTGTCTATCAATACCACATGGGTTTTATTTACGTGAATTTGTTAAAGGATACACAAAAAAGGTGACTCTTGATCCAGAGTCCAGGACAGGCAGGTTGGGAAGGTGCTGGGGGGAGTGATTGCTGCCATGGCTTAGCTGTGTGCTGAAGGACATCAGCCCTGTGCTCTGCTGCTGGGACAGGACATGGGAACACACTTAAAGATTTCTATAATTTAATTTCAGTTGCTTTGTTTGTTTGAAGAATGGTCTCCTGTGTTTTCTTTATAAGGTGGAAGGGTTTTTCCTTGCAGATGGTTTGAAGATGAGGGTTGAAAGGCCTGGGGAGGTAAAGAGCAACCCAGCCTCTATTCAGAATTTTCTCAGCAGCTGCAGTGAGAGAGGCCAGGCCAATCTGGGGGTGCCTGGCAGGGGCTGTGCAGCAAAACACCACTGAGGTGACTGTGGGGCTAATGCTGTGCCCAGAGACAGAGCTTGACATTGGAGGGACTCAGCTCTTTGTGACCTTCCTGTTGTCATTCCCCTCACCTTGACACTTGTCCAGTTTCCACCTGGTGTGGCTGGGTCAGGTGCCAGCTGATGGCTGCCTGGTGACCTGTGCAAGTGTTGCAATTCCAATGCATTCCTGGAACTGTGGATAAATATCTCCTGTAACAACTTGAATTTGTTGTAGTAGGGTTTTTTTTGGGTTTTTGTTTTTTGAAGTTCTCATTGCAGCCCTGCAGGGGCAATGGGTACAAGAGTCACACCTCTTTCATCTGAATAATTTCCTTTCAACATCAGGGCACTACAGGATGGGTTTCATCCTGCACAGCCTCCTGTCCAAGAGTTTTCATCATCACTAAACTTTTGTGACAAGCTGAACTCATATATTGGAGGGGGGGCGGGGAAAGTATAGGAGATGTGTTTGGTGTCATTGGTATTGTAAAAAATTGCTGGACAAGATGGAAGTAATGTGATGAAGAGGAATTGATGACCTCTATCAGAAACACTAATGAAACATTTCTGTTAGAGGGGAATTACATGGTCATGTTTGTATGGCTTTTCATAGGAAAATATTTCATATTAATTGGCTACAGTGCAAACCTTGGGATAGGAAATGGCTCCTTGTGGCTGGTTCTATATGGAAATCAACGAGGTAGAGCAAATTCGTTGCTAACCTGCAGCTTATACAATATTGCATTTATTGGGGAGTCTTAAATCCTAAACCTGCTGTTATATACCCATTTATGGAGCAAACACCTAATGCTCTTCCATTGGTTTAATGTACTATTTGCTTAATGGACCATTGACATAATCATTTGATATAGATTCCAGTCATACTATGCTACCAAGCCATGATATATTAATATAGCCCCATATCAATGGTGGAGAGCAAGCATGTTTTATTATTATCCATGACCAATTAGCTTCTGGCTATCCTAGGGACACACTTCTCTAGGTGTTAGTCTTTATGGACCTGATTTTAAGAAGTCTGAGCATTCCTAGCTTCCCCTGAAGTGAATTGTGTTTCCTGATGGATCCATATTTCCAGGTTACTCAAAGCCCCTAATACAACCCGTGGGCACATCACTGTAACTGTACATTTCCACCTGCACTTGGAGATTTTTCAGTTCTTTTACTGTTAATGATTTTCTTCTGGTTTTATTCAATGGATAATGAAATAATGCTTTTCTTTCCCTTTCTATCTATCTTCTTGATCAATCAAAAGATGTCTATAAGGTCAGAAGGGACTGTTTGTGTCAGGATGTTGGGAAAGATTTCTCCACTGCAAGGATGGTGAGGCACTGGAGCAAGCTGCCCAGGGCAGTGGGGCAGTGCCACCCCTGGCTGGGTTTAAAGGATGTGTGGATGTGGCACTGAGGGCCATGGTTTAGTGTGGGCTTGTTAGTGCTGGGTTAACAGTTGGACTCGATTTTAAAGGTCCTTTCTAACTTCAATAATTGTATGACTCAGTGATTAATACAGATACATTTAGTTGCTCACAAATAGGATTATTGTGCTACAGTTATGATAGCTAGAGCAGAGCTGTACAGCAGCAAATACGATCTCTTCTGTCTTCCACCCCCCTCATGCTCAGATTATTAATAACAATATGAAAATACGAGGGACCAGCATGCAGATTCTGCTCTTTGTGGGGTGCCTGCAAAATTAAGTGATCATTATAAATAGGAGGCAAAATTGGCATTTTATCTGTCTCATATGCTGTAATTAAGTAGCTGATTTCTTCCTGATGTGGCAGCAACAGTGGCTATGGAGAGAAGGAGAAAGGGTAATAGTTTTTCCAGTCATTTCTGTGAGGCTGCCTTATACAGGAAAATAAAGATATAAAGCACAGGTGACAAGGGAACAGAAGAGTTAGTAATAAAAGGACTAAAATAAGAGGTTTGATTTACACAGATTGAAAAGGATGTAGGAATGTTTGAGTGGATGAAAACAGGGTGGAGCAGTCTGGGCTCCTGGAGCACTGGAGGCAGTGTGTATGAGCCAGAGGGAGGACAGTGCTGGAGGGGAGAAGCAACAAACTTGAATGCATGAGTTCATCCAACTGTTTAGGAGTAAGTAGCTTTAATATTCTGGACTGGTTTTAACACTAAAATCCAACTTCAAAAAAAAAAAAGGAACAAGCTTCTTAAAGAAAAGCAGGCAAATTTTCTTGGTTGTGGCTAAAGAGTTACCACCATCCTGCCCATCTGCCCTGCTCTGATGGGACACTTCCATGGTGCTCTGTGTAGCAGTCCCACCCTCAGACTGATGAGAGGCACCTCCTGTGAGTGTTTCCTGCTGTGTGAAGGCTGTGCTATGTTCCCTGCTAAAATCCTGGCTGTTTTCCTCAGGGTCTCATGGGGACTTGTAGGAACATCTTTAGGAGAGACTGCTAAGCATCTTCAATTGTGTACTTGAGTCATGTGTAGATGTACACATTTCATGCTTGCTAACTCAGAGTGCTATTCATGCTGTGCCCTGGATAATGTAAAATCATGTAGAAAGTGTAATGTGGGAGAATATAATTAAAACTATATGATGTGGTTGCACCAAATAACTTAATTGAGTTCTTGAAGGAAACCAGTTTTCTGTTTTCCCAGTTTTTAGCTTTTCATATTTGTTTCATTTTGTAGCAATGCCATTTTCTTAATGTTGGTGTTTGTAAACAACTTTCAAAGCTCCTTAGACGGAGGAAGTTTCCCCTCCCTTCCTTTCCAAGTTGTTCTGTGTATGTAACATGGAGGAAAACACGTCAGGCAGGATCTGAGGCCTGAGAGGTGAAGCTGCTGCAGCTTCATGTTCATGTCCAACCAGCAGCAAGGCTGAGGATGTATTTACAGCAGGCAAATCATGTACCACAAAGAGATATATAGCTAGATATGTGTGTGTGTGTATATACACATAGAGCAGGCAAGTACAGAGTGCTCACACAGATGCACACACCACTGAGAGCTCCATCCAGCTCTCCTCTCTGCTTGCATAATATTCTGTATTCTATACACAATCAAATAAGACATGGATACACACATGGTGCAACCTACAGAGCAGTGCTCAGACACCCAGCCTGGCTGGAGCCCTGCCTGCCACCCTCCTCCTGTGCCCCTGTGGGTTTGTGATGGGCTGGTGCTGGCTGGCAGGAGTCACCGAGGGCTGCCCATGGCTTGGTGCTCCTCTCTCAGGGCTGCCTGTCCCCAGTGTTGTCCCTTTTGCTCCTCAGCAAGGCTGGAATCTCCTCTCCCTGACCCCTTTGGTGGATCTTACCTGTACTCCTCACTGGCAGAGTCCTCCTGGACCTGCTGTGGGATGCAGCAAAGCCAGTTCTCTCCAAAAAGTCCCTACAGAGTCTGGGGGAGGAAAAAGCATATACAGGAATAATCCCACTTGAACTTGGACAACTGGCAGCCATATGTGTAAGCAAACAAAGTTTTACTGCTTCTCTAAAAGAGATAGTTTTAAAAGCTTTATTTTCTTGCCAGTTGGCTAAGAAGCGAGCAAGGAACAATAGATTCAAGCTGAAATAATTTGCATTTATGATGAAGACAAGGAATATCTACCTTGCATTTTCCTAAAAAAGAAAAATTAAACCCCATTTTTAATTAACTGATAAACTATTAATCAAATTTTTGCAATGTTAGGTGACACATTATTCATTTAGATAGAATGACTGTGAACTTAAACTAATCAAATCTGATTTGCCCACATATGCTTGATTGAAATACATTTTAACTAGCATATACAAAGAGAAAATCTTGGATTTCTTACCTAATCTTCAGAGTATACTGCTGAGTTAATAAGGGCAGTTTTTTTTAAATGAGACCACCATTTCTTAATCTGCATATCAAAATCAAGAGCAACTTAATTGCAAAACACATATTCCTGAAATCTAATCATTATACTGCTTTAGGGTATTTTATTGAAGCATGTTAAATTATGGACAGAATATTAATGATGAAGCTAATCAAACCCAATTAGTCACTTCTAACAATAGTCACATAAATATACAAGTCAGGTACTAAAGTACTGTAGGTATGGTTTTAAGGTTTTTTTTTTAATATAAAATTTATGTGGTATATATGAATTATATACTCGTTATTTTTAATCTAAAAATCTAGGACAAGTCATTTCAAAGAAAATGTGATGTGCCAGAAGACACTGGGACTTGTCCCTCACCATTAGAAGTGACAGTGCTGATGCGAGGCTGGCTGAGGGTTGCTGTGGCAGAGGCGCAGGGTGAGCAGCACGCAAGGGAGGCTGTGGATGTGCACGTGCAGTTTGTGTCTGCCCAGGCTGGGACTGCCCCACTGCACAGTGCTCAGCCTGCACAGGGCAGCACTCGCATCTGCTGCTGCAATAATTGTGCTATATCATAATTACACATGTATTGTGTCTGCATTAAAAATCAGCCTCTTCCTTTAAGCCCGGAGCAGCATCTCGTAGAGATTTAAGCACAGTGCTTATCTTCATGCTGATTCCTTTATGTGTACTTTGATATTGATATTTTGGGTGGCTTTCAGTTTGTTTCAGCCTCCTGCTTGCTAATTATGAGAGGGTAGCTGTCATCTTACTTTAGGTCTATCTATTCCATCAGAAAATTCACACAATGCAGGGGTCACAGATGACCTTCTACTGATGTATCTTTTGAAAGATGATGTGTTTTCAAAATCCTTTTAAATTGCAACTCTTACAGTTTCCATAATTATGCAGGTCACATAAAAGAATGACTTAGCATATTTATAACCCCTCTTTGCACTTTCAGATTTAAGGACATGTATTTTCTAATTTGTAATCATCTAATTTTAAAAAGGGGTATCCATAAATAATAGGTATGGTTTTAGTGCCAGACAGGGAAGCCCTGACAGGATTTGTGACACCGTGGGTGCCAGTGGCTTTGCTGTGTCAGAGAACTGAGCAGCTTTTTCCTCCTACAAGCCACAGCAGTGGCTTAGACATGGCCCTGCAAGGCTGGACAGGGCACTGGGGAGCCTCCCCTGGCAGATTTCATGGAAATGGGTCCCCAGTGATGAGCAAGGGGAGCTGCTGCCACAGGCAGGGCAGCAGGAAGGGCACAGCAAGGCTTCCACATGGAGCTGCTGGGCCACCATGGGCACCAGCAAGGGCAGGGATGGATTTGTGGAACCATCACAGGGGCACTCAGGTGGCTGTGGAGGGGTCCCTGGCACACACCTGGCTGTGAGCAGGTCTGTGTTACCCTGAGCTCCCAGAGGGGAGGCTGAGGCACAGCTCTTGGGGGATGCTACATGGGCCACCAGAGGTGAAACTCGCTTTTCCACTCTGACTCCTTCTTTAACAATGAGATCATGCACAGGTGCTTATGCTAGAAACCAACCAAAGCATGCTGGTTCTTGTGTTCAGAAAATAGCTGTGTGGCAGAGGTCTGGGCAGGCCCTCCAGAAGGTGCTGGGAGGGGAGCAGCCCCTGTCCATTGATGACTGTGCTGGCAGAAATCAGTGGCCAGCCCTTGCAAACAGTCTGTAATGACACTGGGATCTGTAAAGGGTTTTCTCAAATCAGTGTGAGATTAGTTGAAATCTACTTCTATGAAAAGAAAATACTTCAGTGAAATAAAAAGCTGCTGATAAAAGTAGCACTGGAGCTTTGGCTTTAGATAAGATTTACATTTTTACCTGCCATGCAAGTCCAAATTGATTTGTAATAAATAGTGCTCATGTCCACACAAACAGGCTGAGGGACCAAGGGCTATCTGAGCTGATACATGCTCATGTGCCTTTTAATGTGAGTATACAGCTTTTTCCAAAAGGAATCAAAAGCTTCTGGCAAGTTTGAAAAGGGAGATGACTGATACTGTATTGTAAATAGGGAAATTAAGACTTCCTCTACTCCTTCATAAACTCTTCTGGAAAGCTGCCTGTGCTCTAAAGGCCGCAGGCTGTTTTATTCTATCTTTCATTATAAAAAGAAGATTGAGAAGTGACTCAATTATAATGTATAAGCACCTTCATGGGAAGAAAATACAGGGTACCAGGGAGCTTTTTCAGCTAGCAGGGAAATGTGTCAGAACAACCAATGTCTGCAAACTGAAGTGGAAACGGGAAATAAAGCTGCTGTTTCCAAGTGCCTGCTGGAGCTCTGCTGGGCTTCATGATGGGCTCTGCCTGTCTTGGTGGTCCTCAGACTATGACAAGGTGTCTCTGAACAGCATCATTTGGTCATGTAGAAGCTGTTAATCAAAGTCTAAAGTATTAAACTTAATGCGAACCTATTTTGGTGGTCTGGGTCCTTTTGCTATGCAAGTTGGGGTATCTGATCTAATATTCCTGTCTTGCCTTGACATGATCAGACTTAGCCATTACACTTCCTTGTCCACCATATTTGAGCTTCAAGAGATATTTGGTGTTGTCTTGTGAGTGCAGGAGGAAATTACTGGTTCCTTGTTTTTTCTCACATTTCAGTTGCAAAACAAACCATCATCCCAACCAAAAGAACACTTGCAAGTAAAGAACCCAGTATTTATTTCCTCTCATTCACATAATATCTGGTTGCTCCTATAGCTGCATGAAGAGTTCGTTCTCTCCAGTGTCTGAGTTTGTGCAATGCTCCAAGTGCAGGGCAGCTGTGTGTACTTGGCTGGGGCTGCCTTCAGCCTGGCCTGTGCCCAGGGGACAGCGACTGTCTGTGCAACGCCCTGGACAAGGGCATGCCTGTCTCACACACACAGCTGAGTGTCTGGGGGTGCTGAGCATGTGGCAGGGAGAAAATCAGGTCACAGTGTATGGAATCAGGGGGAAGAGCCACTCCAAACACAGCTTACTGTAGTGTTTTATAAGAATAAATGGGAAACTGCAAATTAGTTAAAGCTTATCAGCTGGGTGGTTATTGCATCATGCCTCCAGTGAGAAAACAAAAATCCTCTGCTCCAGCTAAACTGCTTCAGCATGGTTTGAGTACAGCTTCATTCCCACTGTGTGGCTCTTTGGACCCAGCAAGCTGCATATAGTGGTATTTGAATTCATCAGTGTTTCAGAAGAACATTAAAATTTAACAAGTACATTTAACTAAAAAATCTATATCTCAATAGCATGCAGGTAGTGATAAAAAGGAGGTACTTCAGGCCAAGATATTGCATTAACTTCCCTGTGAAAGGACCTTTCAGACAGCGTGGAGCCGGGTGGAAGTCACTGAACTAATGCCAGTTTCTTTACTCAGAGCCCAAGGAGCCCATGCCTCGGTTCAGAGGGGTGTCAGTTTTTGGTTTTTTTTTGAGAGAAATTTAAAAATACCCACAAAAAAACCCCTCAAACCCAAAAAGGAACAAAATCAAACTTGCAAAGAAAAAAACCCCAATTTTTAGGGGGTTTTCTTTGCTAGTACTACAAAGCTATTTTGCTTATCAGAATCATCTTTCTGGAAAGCTTTCCTCCCAAACAGATTCACTGAAACAGGGCAAGAGCATGGCTCACTCCTATATCACTCCAACCTTACCAGTGCCTTTATTAAGATTAGTATCTATCTCTATAATAACTGAATTTTATTTCTCTTGGGTGAGGTGAAATTTCTGATATAGTAGAAGAAATGTTAAATCTGTGTGACTTTGTGTGATTCCTAAAACTGTCTACTGTAACAGCATGGATAAAGTCTGTCCTTTGCTACCTTCTTCCCACCTCATGCTAAAACATCTCTAAAGTGCTAAAGGAACAAAGCCCAGACCCCTTGAGTTCATTCAATCATGGATGAAATTAAAGTGCTTACACAATATTGTAGAGTACTCTGCAAATACTGAGTCACCACAGTGAGTTGTCAGTTCTCCTATAAAAATTACTGAAAATCATTATTGTGTGATTTATTTCCCTGGCAGTTTATCTAAAAATAAAAATCGGACCCAGATTTTCTCAAAGCCTCTAAGTCTCAGCTGTTTCAAAACTGGAAGTTAATAGTGAAAGCTGCTGCCTGACAGTTTTAAATCCCTTTTCCTATGTGAGCTGGGGGTATGAGGCTTTAGGAGCTCCCAGGGTCACAGGAGGGGTGGGAACTGTGAGCATTGCCACGTGCACAGACCATTCCTCCCCAGCAGTTCTACACTGTGTGCTTCCCCTTCCATCTCAGAAAAATGTGGCAGAATTGAAAGCTGAGGTGTTGTGGAGCAAATCTTCTGTGAGAGTCTCCTACTTGATCTCTGGATGACAGGAGGTTAATTGGGAGGCTTGGCTGTAAACAAAGGCTGGAGAAGGTTTGTTGCTGCTTGGCATGCTGCTGTTTATTACAGATGTGTGATGAATGACACTTCCTCTTTCTGAGAGCTGGGAGTTGCCAGATGTTTGCACCCCAGTTTCCAGGCTCTGTAGGTCAGAGCAGAGCTGGTTGGGCTGTAATGGTTTGTGTGTGCTCTCTTTTGGGGACATATGGGTTAAAGCAGAGTCTCAGAATAAAAGCCTGACTCTATTGAAATGAGTGGCAAAACTCCCATTCACTCTGGATTGTCAAAATGATCTGTAGAGCCCCCTAAGATTTGTGTTCTGTTAATAATTATTACTTGTACATAAAAGTAAACTTCTATATTTAAAACTTATAACTTGGCAACCACGGAATGCACATGTCTATAATGAATAACCATGTGAGCCTATTACTTCAGCTCTCTTCCATTCTCATCCTTTTCTATATTTTACCTGCTATTCATCTCTCCAAATTTCAGATTGTAAGGTCTTCTGGGCAGAGACCATTTTTTCTGCTGGCAAAGTGGCTCTGTGTCAAACAAGGCAAGTATTTTAAATCAGGGGAAACAAATGTTCCTGCATTTGACAGTTTCTGAACATGAATGCAAGTGATCAGGCATGCGTGTCTAGAGATGTGCTTTCTACATACACATATTGTTTCCTTTTAAAGACATCTGCATCTACTGAATTCAGTCCAGAATTTGGCCTATAAGTTTACCATTATTATGCTTCAATTCAGCAAAGCGTGACTGTAGGGAGACTTAAAATTAAGTATACATGTAAGTGCTTTGTTGGATGGAGGCCTCTAAGACTTTGTGCATTTATGCTCTTGTAATTTTAAAATGAAACATATTATTCAAAGTCTCCAGTTCTTTATGCTGTCACTTCCTCACTTATTTTGATTTATTATATATATATATATATATACGTCTCCTAAATTCTAGATGCTTTTAAAAACAAATAAATTCAAAATACATTGAAATCAAATATAAAAGTAGTGTCTGCTCTTAACTGAGCTACAATAATGTCTTTAGTTCACCAGCATCATTTTTGTGCCTTAGCAGCAACTTCTCTATCAAGGCTGTCTCATGTCAATAACTTGGTTTTTAGCCAAGAGCAAAAATGTCTGGCCCAAAGTGCAGAGCTCTTTATGGACAAGCAGCCCTAACATCTTTGTTCCCAAGAGTGGCAAATATTTCTGCATCTTCTCTTTGCTGAGCTGCCACCCTCTTGTTGAGGGGGTGTTCAGAAGTGCTGCCCTTCCAGTCCTGCCACCATGATGATGTTTTGGACTTGCTTTTGGGCCACTATAATTTTCCATGCAAATTTTAAACCACAGGGATGCCACTCAAGGATGCCTGCTGGCTGTTGTTGTGGCAGAACAGACCAGGTTTGCATGGAGAGGAAAACAGAAATGAGGTGAGATGGGCAGGCAGGACCTTCCTTGTAATGGAGCCCAATAAATGCCAGTAAACAGACACCAGTTAAGGCTCCTCATGTAAATTGATATGGAGCCCAGTTTGGGTTATTAAAACACTTTGAATGTCTCTCCTCTCAATGAGGTCAATTACATTTGATATGCCAAAGGATATGGAAAAACTCACTTGTCTTTAGCACAGGAGTCTAATAAATCCTAACTTGTTGTGTTTTATAAAATTGGTATTATTTGAACACGTGTCCTGAAAAAACAGACTGCATCTTTTGAAAGTATTTCCCTCTTTGGGGCTCATTGTTGCTTGCCTTAAGTGTTGGGATCATCTTACTGATGTTTGCTTAAATATTTGTAGTTTACATCACTCCACAGAAAATATGTACTTCAAGTCTCTTATTCTTTTTTCTTTCTCTAAATAATGATCATAAGCATCTTGGGGGAATCTTGAGGGGTCAGAAAATATGAAGACAACTGATTTTGTTGCATTTCCTTTGCTAAAAATGCTCTGTGAGTTCAACAAGAAGTGGAGTTACACTGCTGAGCCTGCAGACCTCCATTTGAAGTGCCACCTGCAGTGGTGGTTTATGAGATGAGGTTTGCTCTCCTAGAAGTTATAATGAGACCACCCAGCCCCGATTGCATATGCCATGGATTAGAATTCAGATGGTAATAATTTCTCACTATTACCAAGGCCAGATTTGATCTGGTTATGCAAAAAGGAGTTCCAGTCGTGCTCTGACTCTCCTCAGTCTACAGCTTCCAGAAAAACTCCTTCTTAGGCAAGTTGATGAATTTTTCTCTCTTGAGGAGAGTCCTGGATCATGAAGTTACTTTCCCTGAAGCCATGAGGACTGTGTCCATAATTGGGATTACATGCTTAAGAAAGGACTTGCAGGAATGAATTGTAGGAATGAATTGTAATATGCTTTTGGTTTGTAGCAGCACAAGTAGAGGACTGTGGTTTCTGGCTTCCTTTGGTTTGTCATATTCCCATCCCAGCTGTTTTGTTAAAAATCAATGTAACGCTCAATATCATTTGTGATTTTACTGAGAAGAACTAAACAGAATTGGAAGGATATCTGGAAACCAAAGGTGCCTTTAGCAACAAAATGCAGTGTTTTAAAGTAGAAAAAATACCAAGAAAGAAAACAAAAGGTGAAATGAAAGGGAAGTTGAATGATAGGGAAACAGGTTTAAGCTTGTCAAAGAAATGCCCTGTTTTAATATGAGTACATTTGTTAAAGTGTATAAATAAATATATGTAAATATATGTAAATAGTTCCCTGAAGTGAATAAGAAATTACAATTAAAGAGATAGACAAAATTATTAATTGAAAATAATGATAAACCCAACCTTTGTAGTTACCAGCTTTACTTCAGTCACAGAAACTCAGGTAAAAAATCTGAGAAGCAGTTTAGTGCTTCTGTGCTGGCTTGCTGCATTGTAGGGACAAGAACCCAATTATTTGGAGAAATGTCCCTTGATCACTTGGAAAGAAGGCAGTGGGAATGCCCACTTAGCAGGTACCCCTGCTACAAACTGCAAACCAGAGGAAGATTTTTCTGAGACATTAACAGCATCAAACTGGCTTCTGTGCTACAGCAAAAAATAATGGCGTATAACCTGCCCTTGATCAATAATGGGCAGAAAAACATACCCAGTAAAGAGTATTTAACAAGGCCACTTCTGGTTGAGAATTCTCTCTGGCTCTGGCCCAGCTGGCTCGTGCTGGACCTGATGCAAGACCTGTATTGAACACAGTTGTGGGCCAAGGTTTTAGCTTGCAAAAGTGAAGTGCAGGCTTTGCTTTCACTCACACTTTGTGCTACCAGCTTTGTTTGACAGTTGCTGTATTGAAGAGAGCTAGTGACCCAAACATCAGAAAAGAAGTTGTGCATTTGTGGTGTGGGAGACCTCTAAATCTGTCCCTTGAGTCTGCGCAAGGGCTGCTCTCACACTGCCACCCTCATCACCACCCTACCACAAGAGAGGAAATAATTTGTGAGAAAAACAGACATCCTTAATGCCACAGTCTTCCTGTTAATGGAAACCTGCCTTTGGTACTGTCTGTTTAACAAGCTAAAAAAGTAAATTTCACAGTATCCCCTCGTACAAACCTCAGAACTTAATTCTCCTTTCACTCTAGTACAGGTATAAATCACCAGTGAAGTCAACAGAGTTATTTCAGCTTTAATTCTGGGACATATGAGAGGAGATTGAGGCCCTTAAGGTATTTGGTATCTAGGCTATCTTTACTAATACACTGCCATGATCAGAAAGCTCTCCTCCTTCACAGGGAAAAGATGAGGGGAAAAAGCAAAGTGACACTAATCTTTTCCGAGTCAGGCTTTCCTCTTGGGTGTGACTACATGCAGAAAAGCAGGGATTTCCAGGTGATACTAATCAAAGATGGCAGAAGCAACTACAAAGCATACAAATAAAGCATCCAAGTTTCACGTACCAAACCAAGCATGACAGTGCTCACAGAACAGCAGCTACACTACAGTCAGCTGTGTCGCTGCGAGGGGCCCCGAACTTTGCTGCGTGACAGCAACATGAAAACAAGCTCTGTTGTTATTATTAGCAAACACATAATAAGGTTAAAGCATAATGCACACTAATAGTTGGTTATCCTGCCTTATGTACATTTTACATAGATGCCTTTTTTATCAGGAAAAATGAAATTTCTACAGATGGTCTCATGAGACAGCTTACAGTTTGTTGCAGCTCTTTTTTTTTTTTTAACTAGCTGTCCCTAGATGTGTGTGGTAACATGTGTGTCTGCAAAGGTATGGGCTATTTGTGACAATTTTCTGTATCCTGACTGAATCCAATACACAGATCCAGACTTCTCTTCATCACTACCAATGTGGAAACAAAACACACTGTGTTGATGGACTTTAAGGTCCAGTAGCTTCAACCAGAAAATCAGGCCCCTTCTTCTCCCTGCAGAGACAAATGAACATCAACCTAATCATTACTTAACCCTGTCCAAAAACTGAACCTGAGGGAACATCTGTTTGATGGTTCTCAGGTATCAGAACGTTAAACATGGGATAGTTGTGTGGATGGACAGCAAGGGTGAGGCTAAGTTGGTGACACAGAGCAAATAAATGTTTAGCTGTCACCTAGTGCCCCATAGCTTACATTTCAAGAATGATTAAGGTATTTAAGTATGTAACCAAAAAACCAGTAGCATGTTGGTGTCATCCCTGAAGCCTCTCACCTTTCTGTAATGAGAAAAGACAGGAGAGAGGAACATGCTAATGTTCCAAGATGTTTCAGAACAACAACTAAATAAAAACCTTACTTGTTCTATGTCTGGACAATGAAAGGTGTCTTGTAGTTTGACTCCATTGTCATTATCTGAACAAAAACCACTGGCTGTTTCAGGCTGATTAAACTGAGGGAGATGCAGGCTTTGACCATGATTCTGCAAGCATTGCAGAGCTGCACTCCTTTAAATAGCTCAAGTAGAACTGGGTTGCCGTCCTGATTTACCAAAGGAGGAGGACTCATGGCCATATTTTTTTCCAACAGGAAGGCCCAAAAGGACTTACCTGCAACATAAAGAACCTTCATTAGAAAAGTTAATAGTGATTTTGTTCAGAATAAAACTTTTGGATAGAAAAATATTCAGTTATTGCTGGCAGAGTGGAGACAGTTACTCTTAAATATTTGCTAGGGCACTTATCCTCCTGGCACATCACAGCAACAAGGAAAGGCTTTTAATCTTTCACAGGAATTTAAAAATCACTAAAAGTTCATAATAAGCATGCAGGATGGGTGTTGCAGCCAGAATTATATATACAATCCCAAAATGGACTTGTTCTTATGGCATTTTGATTATGAGTTAGCTTTAACAAAAAGATACTACTCTGGGTTTTTTCCCAAGAGTTCTAACATGTGCTTTTCATGACAGAAGACTGAGTATGAAATTTCCCTTCAGCAGATGAGGGAATCTGCTCATGGCCTGGGGAGTTCATTCACTATTCCTGTTCTCACACTGTGTCCATGTGCTGACAACAGAGGTGGTCACATCTTGTTTTCCAAAGATGCATTCCTCTCATGGGAGCTCTGTCTCAGGATAATTTTTCTCCTACTTGATAATGATGAGCTCCTTCTTGTTGCCTTTCTCCTGTACCCAGTTTCCAGCCAATCCCCACACAACTGTTCTTAGCATAGCTCTGCCATGTATTTGCACACATGTGTGAGCTCCAAGATTCTTAACCCTCTTGTCTTCATCCATAACTTTTGGTGGACGTGTTGCAACCTATATTGTCAAGATCTAAGGCTCTGGTTTTGTAAAACAAAGGGGCCATGGATTCAGCTTTGTTTCTCTCTGCAGAAAGACTGGCTGGGGCATTTTCTCCTGTGCCTCTTTCTTTTTCCCCTCCCCTTGTTTTCCCCCTCCCTTGTGGCTGCTGTCTTTGCAGAGTGGGGGTGAATGACTTTGAATGAGTATGGGAGAAGGCACAGACTTCTTTGTCAAAGGAGAATGTCTTCAAGCCAGAGCCCTGGTGTGAGGTTTTCTGCTGCAAACTTAACTTGACCTCTCCAAGACTTTGCTTCTAATCCACTGCTCTCACAGGTACAGCTGACCTGTTCATATTAGAACTGAAAACAAGACACTGATTTCTCATTTTAAAAGATCATCCAATCTGACCAGCTTGGGGTTTGGAAGGAGCTCTGCCAGCAGCTCTGTCTTCAGCTCCAGTATGGGCATGTCTGCTGAGCACCAAGCCAGACACTTGGAAGAGAACATGTAAGCTTTGCTTATTTGCCTTTCCCTCACTTAATTACAGAGAGTCCTCCAGAGTTTTCTCCAAGGTTTTATGAAAATCATCTGGTAGAGCATCTAAAGATTTAATGTTGTAAACAAGTAAAAAAAATCTGCAGCTTAGAAGGCTAAATTTCAATTTTATTTATTTTACAATCTATAGAGTTTCACTGGTGACAGTGGCTTTGTACAGGTTATAAGTGCAAAAGAATGTGAGAAAGGCTTCATGCTCATCTTTGGCAAATGCTGTATCCCATCTGTTTGTCACTATTAGAACATTTCTTCATTGGCAGCTGAAAAACAAAATGTACAAAAGGATGCCATAAACTATTCCATACTATCATCAGTACAACCAAAGGCAAGCAGTCATTACTCTGATAGTGATGCAGCCTCTCACTTTGGAACTGTCAGAGGCCATGAACACAACACATTCAGTGACTAAATAGTCTACTCAAGGCACAGGAAATGGTGAAGTCTTTGGAAGAGGCACCAAGAGAAATGATGGCATGTCTTTACATTCTATTTAGAAAATAGTGTCTTGGGATACAAAATTCCTACTTTGTGGCTCCTCTTGTTATGTTGCCTGACATAAAAAACTTAAGGACTTTTTATATCAGGCAAAAAAATTAAAATCTCAAATAAGATACTGTATCTTTATATTGTACATCTGTTTTATCTTCTGATCTAGTTGAGATGAAATGAAATCAACCAGAACATTTTAAAATGACCTGTATTTGTACTATCTTCTTTGTGAGCCCTGAAGTGAAGCTCTGAAGAGGTTCTGAGCAGGCTTAAAGGGAATTACCTACAATGGGCATTTAGAAGGACTGCAAGATTCATATAACCTGTTTAAACGTGGGATATCTTTTTGCTGGTGAGTCATTTTCTGATAACAATATATAGATCTCTCTTTTCCATTTAAAGGATCCAGAATCCTTCCCTCAGTGACAAACACGTGCCAGAGATTTTAGCTAACTTTCAATTATTCTTAAAGATTATGGATGTAGTTATTTCAAAAACCAAACTACCCAGCTGCAGTTGCAAATTTTTATTTGCAATATTGGAAGCTGTATTAAAGTCTGGCTAAAAGCTAACTTCCAGCTTGGGTAACCATGCTTTGAAAATTGTCTCTAAATTCCTCATCTGTAGAGCTTTAACAAGCTCTTCAAGGGGGATGGGAACATGGATTTACAAAAGTGCAGAGCAAATACTGTGTTATGTATACAACAAACAGTTGTTTTGTGGTGTGTGTATAGGGTTAGTTCTGCTCATGGAAAAGAAGTATTGATTCTTTGGCTGGAGAAGGAAATTCTTGATCTATATGTAGGCATGATGACCCTTTGTACCTCCATCTTATGACATATTTACTAACTCCTGTGGGGGACACAGTATGAGACCCTCACCTCTACCAGCAAACATAAAAGAAAACCTCATTCACTCAAGGGAAAGGTTCAGCACTAAACACAACGTCTATGAACACACCTCTGTGGTGTTTGGGGTGTATAAGTTGAAATATATGTGCTAGGATGGCATCAAGCACCATGAGAGGCTGCTCAGCCTTCAGCAGTGCTGCCATCCAGCACGCTGTTAAAGCGTGGCTGTCTTCCATCACTGTGATGTGCCAGAGGTGTCTAATGGCATTCACAGAGCTGGCCAGTGAGTTTACTGCACATAAATTACCTGTGGTATTCCAGGGGTGGCTGTACCCCACTCACTTCCCACGCAGGGAGTTTGCCATATAGGCAAGTCTGAGTGCTGCTCTGATTTCTAAGAGTAGTTTGCAATCTGCCAAGTCATGGCAGCCCACTGTAGAAAAAGGACAAGGTGTAATGGGTAAAAATTGAAAGAGGGGAAATTTAAGTTAGATATTGGGAAGAAATTCTTTCATGTGAGGGTGGTGAGGCCCTTGCACAAGCTGCCCATAGAGGTTGTGGATAACTCAAAAGTGTTCAAGGCCAGGTTGGAAGGAGCGTGGAGCAACCTGGTCTAGCAGAAGCTGGTACTTGCTCATGGCAGGGGGGATATGGGGATTTGGATTAGAGACTGAAAAAGTGTTTTCATTGTTGGGTGTCAGGCATCGGAACATTTGGGTGTCAGGCATGGGCTGTCCAGGGATGTGATGGAGTGACCATCCCTGCAGGTTTTAAGAGTTGTCTGGCACAAGTGCTGGGCAATGTGGTTTAGGAGTTACAAAGGTAGTGCTGAGCAGATAGTGGACTCGATTATCTTGAAGGTCTCTTCTAATCGTGATGATTCTATTCTCTCTTTAAGGTCCTTTCTGTGATTCTGTGATTGCTCACCGCCAGCCGCCCTGCCAGCGCACAGACACTCTCCAGAGCCGGCATCCCGAGGGCACAGCCTGTGACAGCACCTCGCGGTTACAGAGGACACACGGCTGTGTCTCTGTGGCTCCGGGATTAGTGCAGGCCTGTCTGAGCGCCTCGCAGCCGCTGCTCCGCTTTCCGCCGCCGAGGCCTTGCCGCCCGGGGCCTGCTCTCCGCATCACCGGGCCGCGGGAGCACCGGGGCGGCCCGGGCTGCTGCCAGGGAGCCCCGGGGGTGCCGGAGCCCGGCGCGGGGGCCGGGCCGGGCCGGGCAGGGGGTGTGGAGCGCCCGCCTCTCGCGGCTCGCAGCCGGGTGCCTCCCGCGGGCCGCGGGCGCGTACCCAGAGTGCAGCAGGCGGGCGGCGCGGCCGGACCCAGCGCCGGCACCCACGGCCGGCTCTCCCCCGGCGCGGCGGGAGCCGGGCCCAGGCGGCGGCGGCGCGGCCCAGAATGCGACACTGAGATGCTTCTTCCCCCGGCAGCGGCGGCGCCCCGGGCCCAGGCGGCGGCGGCCCCCGCGTGGATGCGGCTCTGGAGCCGGCGCTTCGCCCTGCACAAACATTTCTATAGGACTCATTCGCCCTGCTGAGGAGATCGGCCCAGACCGGCCGCTTTCCCTCCCCTCCCTTTCCCCGCTGCCCCGGAGACCGCCGGCGCGGCCCGGCCCGCATGGAGGCCCCCGGCGGCGGCGCCTCGCCGCTGAGCCCCGCGCTGGTGGGGCGGCTCCGGCGGGAGCACGAGAAGGTAAAGGGGGCACCGGGGCCGGGCCGGGGGGCGCGGGGGGCCAGGGCCGGGCCCGGGGGGACCGGGGCGGGGAGGGCACGTGGCCGCGTGACGTCACGGGCGGCGGGCCAGGCGGGCCGGGGCAGCCAGAGACCCCCGGGCTGAGGACGCGGTCCTTGGGACACAGCCCCGGGACACAACCCTGTGGGACACAGGGGACATAGCCCCGGGACACAGCCCCCAAGACACAGCCCCCGAGACACAGCCCCCGGGACACCGCGGGGAGCGAGCTCGGGAGGCAGCAGGAGGGAAGGCCCTGCCCGCGCCCCGGTGCTGCCCCAGGCTGCCGTGGTTAGCAGCGCCCATGAACGCGTGTTTTGATCCTTTACACGAACGCGTGTTTTTATCTTCTGCACGCCTCTCCATGAACGCGTGTTTTTGTCCTCACACGCCTCTCCGTGATTTTTCGGGCCTCCGGGACAGTCACGCCTCCAAAACCTCCCGGCCGTGTCTGTGACCTGCGTCATGCCGGGGCCAGCGTGCTCCTGGGCCAGCTTGTGGAGACCGTGGGTCAAAACTTAGTTGTTCGAGACTTGCCTTAGGAGTCATTGGTTGTATTTGAAATGGGTTTCAAAGAACCATTTTTTTCTGCAGAAATTGTTCCCAAGAGTTCACCTGAGACCATAGCACAAAACTCAGGATACTTTTTCGTGTAGATTACACTCATGACCTAACTCAAGTGGGTCCTGAAAACCTAAGGAGCGCGATTTGGGGCTTGTAGATTCCAGCCTCGCAGTGACCTCCGTGTGGGTGCAGGAGTCACTGGAAATAACTTGTGGTCATGTGCAGGGTGTTGTTGACACAAGTACAGTCTGCGGACCTTTCACTTTTTCTGCTCATGCGATTAAGAATTTTTTAAGCAGATGGTAAGATGCACGTTAGAGTTCCTCAGTTATAATGGAAGATTTTATCTCCAGCCTGTATTTATTTTGCCACGTGCTGGTTTAGTTGAGAAAAAGTGAGTAACACCTGTGGGGTATAAAAATGTGCCTTGTCTGGAATATTGTGTGCACAAATGTGTTTACTTTTGAATACCCCTTAGATCATTACTAAAAGACCTGTGTAGCCATCTGGCCATTAATGTGGATGAACAGTGAGAGGGTCTGCTGGAATCCTCTGCATCATCTGCCCTTCACGGATTGGAACCCATCCTGCCAATAACTGGTGATAGGAACTCGCCTGCTTGGGCTCCTTCAGGGAATTTTCAGGGTGGTGGAATCTGGTGAAGAATAATTTCCCTGGTACATTGGTGTCAGGCCTAATGTGTAAGCACACGTCTGCCATAGCCACAGAGAATTATTCCCAGTTCATGGTAAGACCCCTCTGTAAGCAAGTTTAAGACTCTTCTTAAACAGATCTGCTCCAGTGGAAAAGAGGCCCAGGAGACCATTAATTAAGCCTCTGTTAGGCTGATGTACCAAAGTTATATTTTATCATAGGGAAACTTTACATAATTTCTGCAAATTGGCTGAAAAAAATGGAACACTTCAGCTTCAATATGAAATTATACTAAAGAACTACATATCTTGGTTACAATGGAGTGTCGTGATGAAGATATAGTAGACTTTCCCTCTATGCAATGAATATATATAATTGGATTACAACGGTATTTCCAGTTACAAAAATATTGTATTTTAAGATGGAGGAGGTCTTTTCATTTCTGCTGCCTCTTCTCAGAGATCTGTATTTTTCCCACAGAACCACTGAAGTTGAAGGCTCCTGCTTTGTCTCAGCACAAAGATGAAGGAGAATTAGTTACCCAGTACTTCAGTAAACTAGGAATTGTAGTGTGAGGATCATGGAAAATAGTGAAGTTACTTAGCCAGAACAATATCTCTATATACTGGCAGGCAAATACATTTCTTTTAATTACTGGGATGTTGTGCTGTCCCAGTGATGCTTGATTAAGTCCAAGGAAACCTATTTATTCCCATTAATGTGAGGGCAACCTCTAGTGAAATCATGGAATACAGCAGTACCTATCTTCAGCATTAAAGATAATATTAGAATTGTGGTTGGTTATTTTAACACCCAGGCCATTGCACAGCCCTGGTTCAGCTATAGGTTTGAGCTTTTAAGTGCTAAAGAGCTGACCTGGAGAAATTGTGAGCTGAGGCTTCCTTTCTGCTTAAAAATACTGAAAGAAAAGGATGTCCATGACTTTCTGTCTTTAATCAGATAGAAGCTGCAACTTCTAGGTTTAGGACCCCTGGTGAAAAGTAATTTTAATTCTTGTTTAGGACTGCTTGCCTGTTGGACAGATTTCATCTTGTTAATTTGTGGTGATAGTAAGACCAAACTGTTAAAAGCAATTTTCAGTGCTCGTACTAAAGGCACTTTGTATAAAAACATGACTTAGAATGTGTATCTTGGGGATAAATTATAGAAGAATATCTAGTAATTTTCATGATAAAGACCATCATTGGAAGCACAATGCCTGCGTAAAGTTTTGAATATTTCTGTAAGAAGAGTATAATGTATGTGTCATGGATTACTTGTAAAAGCAATATATGTTAGCTGAAAATACTGCAGTAAATCTATTGCAAGTTAGTAGAGGAATTGTAAAATGAATATTTAAATAGGAGGTTTCTCCTGCTATAGGCCCTGCGTTTAAACATAATATTTGATATACATTTATTCCTGCAATCAGGTGGGTTGGGATTACTAACTGATGGGAAGTTGACAAGTCAGATGTGTATGATTTGGAAAGACTTGTGTAGACAGTGAATTTGCAGTGGGATGATAGGTTCTGTAGTTCCTGAGCAGTGCAATGACAGTACGTGTAATGGGAGACATTACAGAGCCAATTAGACCCAAGAGACTTTTGCAGAGTGCAGACACAGGCATGGAGAATCTAAAGGATTCCACTATTAGGTGGCAGTATGATTTTTTTTTTTGTATTGCACTGACAAACACACTTTTTTATTTTCCTTTTATAAAAATTAGGACAAGAAAGTGATTCTCCTGTCACTCACCATGACAGCAAAGCACAATTAGATTGAGTGCAGCTCTTACTGGAACTCATTGGCCATTGTGCATTATGACATATTCTTAATTTTTATGAATTTAAATGGTAGAGCTGTACAATCTTTAATTTCCAAATGATTTTCAAGATCCTGGGTACTTAAAGTCTTTTGACAGTTAAAAAAACTTGTAGGTGGGTTATGGAGAAGCAAATCACAGAATCCTAAGCTTACACTCCTTTAAATTGTTTCCTCTTCTACATGATTTACTTCTGGGGCTGACTGCTTCTGTTTGTCTTTTCCAAGTAATATCTGTGCTGTGAAATCAGCAACTGGGCAGTTTTAGAGCTGTTCCTGCAGTCTGAAAAGGAGCAGTGAAGCAGAGCAGGGTCTTGTTCACTTGATGCTGCTCAGGAGCCACTGGAGATCAGGAAGTGCTTGCCTGCACTCTCACAGATGAGACTCAGATGTGCTTCCCAGTGCAGTGTCTCCCATGGTTTGCACTTTTTCCAACCTGAGTCCAAGTTCACACAATCCAGAGAATGCCTGGGTGTGAGCCACCAGTGCAGCAGGACTTCATTTTGTACAATAACTTTGAGAAAAGGGAACTGAGTGTCTAAAGCTTGGTTTGATGTGCTCCTTTTAAAAGAACCTGTGTGAAGCTTTATTTGCCCTGTTCCTTTTAAAAAGGTACCTGGACAGTAACCCTTTTGGAAATTGTGGTGGCATACACTCCACCCTGTCCACTGGTTCCGGTAATGTTTTTTCAGGTGCTGCATTCAAGTAAAAGGGCTAATTCAGTCATGATCTGGAAGCTTTTTGTGGAATACTTATTGTTCCTCCAGTGTTAATTGATCATCACTTTTACTTTTTTATTCAATATTTGTCCATGTTCTTATTAGTATGAGTTAAATACTCACAAGTTTATATAGTGCCAAGAGCTGTGAAATAAATTAACAGATCTTCAGTAGGTTTTTTAATGGTAACTGTAGGAGATTTGACAAAAGAGTTTAAAGAGCTTTGCCTTTATTCTGAAGAGGGCAAGTCTGTGTTCAACCTCATTGGTAGCTAAAATGTGTAGATGAGATTTTATGCACAAAATTGAAGTGTTACTGAATTGTGCTGCTCTTACAGCTGTCTGCAAAGGCTGTGAGCAGATGCAGTGACCAGGGTACCATTTGGGAATGGTGTTCAGTGGCTTTGCAGATCTCCATTCCATAGGTTCAGCTCGTAGCCTGTCTTCTCAGGTCTGTTTGGATGCTCCTTGTCTCAAGTACTTCTTTCATCCTTTGAGGTTGTGAAATCATCCTTTGTTTTAGTCTGAGCCTCCAGTGTTGCAGGTGGATCTGCTGGCTCATGGCTTACCTCTTTTTGCTCTCAGAGCAGCAGGAACACTAAGGCTCTGTGTTTGGTTGCATTGGGACACTGCTGCACTGTGCAGGTGCTCCTTTTGTAGTTCTCCTGTCTGTTAGCACAGGCTGCGGCACAGGAGCAGCAGTCTCAGACCCTTGCTCAAAATTTTCATTAATGATTTTGTGAGTTGTGCAGCTGACTTACATTTGAACAACTTGTTAATCTTTTTGTGTGTACTTTTTTCAGTTCTTTAGCAGTTTTAGGGTGGCACGTTTGTGACAGTGCTTAGTGAACTGGGCTGGGATCCAGCTTAAAACCAAACTTTATTGTTGACCTTTTTGCCCCTTTTTCTTCCTCCCTCTTTCCTGGACTATTTTTCATCCAGTGTGGATCCCTGATGTGGTTACAAATGCCTGTCAGCAGATCGTGTCAGCTTTGGGAGGATGAGGCAGTGGAGCTGAGTGGCAGGAGCCAGGGAGGGATGATGCTGAGTTTACTCAGGACTGTGGCTGAAAGCTGAACCACAGCCTGCAGCTATGTCTGTGAGGCAGGTGTCACAGCTCATGGCAGTTTAAAGCCAGTTAAGCTTAGGTTTTGCTAGCAGCATAGTTTTTGTACTATAAACTCCATCAGAGCTTGCAAAACCTGCTTGAGATGTTGGGCTGCTTAGAGCATGGGAGTTCTGTGCCTGTGCTTGCCTGCTGCTCTCTGGGTACCTGAGCAAGCCTGGCTGTGGTGGAGCCACACAGATACATTTCCCTGACCTCAGCTGAAATACTAACTTTGGAGTTCTTATCTTGTCTCAGGATGAAGTTACAGGACATGGACACTGGCCTGCTGCCAGAGAAGGATGAGACCTTACTCTGGGTGCCTCAGAGTAAGGATTAGACCAGACTCTGGGTGCCACCTTACTCAGGTGGTTTGGAGTCAGTGGAGCTCAGTCAGCAGAAGACGTCCTGCTGCCCATGAGGTGTTTTGCTGTGTAGAATTTTCAAGCTCCCCAAAATAATTTAAGTCAGAACTTAGTACTTATTTATTGATAAATAATAGTTATGTACTACTTTTTCTACAAAACTGCAAGACCCACAGGTGTATACACAATTAATAGAAAAACAGTAGATCTCACTTGTGTCTTGAAAGAAAAGTCAAAATCAAGGCTATATTTCTAAGTAAGATTTTTTACTTTAGGAAAAAATGTTTGCCATGATTCAGATTTCTTTCTCTCTTTTCCTGCAGTATTCTTCCCAAACACATTCCTTCAAAAGGCAAAAGTTGCCACCCAAAGGGGGTTTTATGTTAATAATTTGTTGGAATGTAGCATTTTTGAGTAATATGATTTAATAAATGAATATGAGAACTCAGAAGTGCTTCCTTTTGCATTAGATCATACAGTGTGCCAACAGACTGAAGAATTTTTAATAGTTTTATTTCATTTTTTGATTGAAAATGGGGCTCTAGGAAAAACAATTGTACAAATGTTAATTCTGTCTTTCTCCATCAGTGATTGCTGTGTTCTAGGCAAGTACTGTGTAGTTTCCTAGAGGAAAAAATGAAAATTCATTTTAAATGTTTATTTTTTCTGTAGCTTGTTACATCCTTGTTACCAAGAGATGATTAAATATTTGACCACCCATTAGTGTTCTGTAATGTAAAGTGGTATGTGAACTGGTAATTTCATGGGTAAAATTGTAGTGTTTGGGGGTACAACAGGGAAATCTCATGCATGAGTTGCATGGCAGAGAGGGTTTTGATACTGCAAACATTTCTAGATGGAGGCAGCTCATGTGCATGTATGAACCACAGTAAATACTTGAATGTGGAATATTTAGCATCTAGAGCTGTGCAGAGTTGGAGTCACCTGGAGGAAGTCAGTAATGGAAATGATGTTTGATTTACCATGAGCCTTGCAAACATGGATCTGCATTTCAGGAAACCAGCATACACTGGTGGAAGGTTCTGAACAACAGGACCTAGATTGAAACAGAGATATTTTTACAATCCCAAATGGCAGGGACAGTCTCCTGAAGGCAAGTCATTGGTTTTAGACTTTATTAGACCCTTACTTTAATTACCACCTCATTACTTCCTTTGCTTCCACAAAAAGTATTCCATACTGTCATTTTTCCCTAAGTAACTGGAAATGTGATTGAAAAGGATGTTTAAAGTGAGACTAATTCAAGATTAAATAGTCACAAATTATATTATTGCTACATGTAAACAAATTACTTGCATATCTGATTTTATTCAGATTACTTTTCAAGTGGTAAATAATGCTTTATCACTTATATAGTGCTCTTACATCTTTAGAGTGCTTTTCTCACATTAATTAATCATCATTAAACACTCTGAGGTGGGTAGGTTAATACTATTATCCCCATTTTGCAGATGAAGAAATGTAGACTGAGAGGTTGTGATTTGCTCAAGGCCATATAGAAGAAACAGAATCAGAGCTGGGATTAGATCTGTGTCCCCAGCTTCTAATTTCAGAAGACCAGCCAGATTGTCAGCCACAGTTCTGAAGCAAAGTGCTCAAGTGTGCATGTAGAACCAGCAGACATTTGTTTGGCCTAACTTGCAACTTGTTTAAAGGGAAACTTTGCTTTTGTGCTGTGCTTCACATTTCCACCTTCATACTTGCAAGTGTGGAAGTGGCCTCTCATTCATTTAGGATCTCTTCCTAATCTGATGCAACATTTTTATTTTCATCATTTTCATTGAATTTAACTTCCATCTCAGAAACTTAAAAGTTTCTAATTCTCTGGACTTGAACATAGCTGCACAACTCACATAGAGCAGGTTCAGCATTGGTGCCCCACACTGCCTGCAGGTGATACCAGGACCAGCTCTGTTACTTAAAATTTTCACAAGCTGAGACTTAAATAAGGTTCTGACTTGGCAGCTTGTTTTATTGCTGTTCAGAAGGGATGAGGGAGAATTATCCTCTGTGTGCTGAACCCAGCACCTCTGTAGGCAGTGCTGAGCTGCTCAGTAGGGAGAAACATTCACTTGCGTGTTCCCCACCCTGGAGAAGTACCTCAATAAAACAGTGTAGTCTGGGAATGGAGAGCAGAAGAGACCTCTTTGTGCCACCACTTTGTTAATCAGAAGCACCAGAGAGAATTACATTCAGCTGTTAGTAATGGGAGCACCTGCAGAAGTAACAGATCAGGAAAAAATAAGGTGCAGGAAGGAAGTGCCCTTGTACAGGAGGGTGAAAACCTGCTGGGGTGGTGTGGGATAGGTTGGAGACCCATGGCACATACAGGTAAGGATCTGCTTTGTGCTGCAGCATCCTTTTCACCTGTGCTCATTGCCAGGGAAGTGTTGGAAGTGACTCTAGAGCCTGGCTGCTGAGTTAGGAGCTCTGGCTTCCCCTGCCGGCCCTGAGCAGAGTCAGTGGTTGTAACTCAGCGTGCAGAATCAGTGCACTGCTTTTTCAAAGTGCTGCTCACTTGAATTCATGGAGGAGATTTTGAACTCTTTGAATACAAGATGATGGAGAAGGTAGTGTGTAAATAGATAGGGAAGGGAGGATGTGTTGCAGAGAGAAGCAATTCCCTGTCTTTGCTCAGCTGCTGAAGTCCTTGGCTGGATGAGGAGCTGCTGGGGGTGGTTTGGAGTCATTAGCCTGCAGTCTGCCCTGGGATCACACTGCTGAGCTGGAGCTGGGGACACCTGGGGACACCTGGGACGTGAGCACAGCTCCAAAGCTGATCCTCGTGCTCTGCTTGTGACACCTACAAACGAGGGATTCCCTAAAAGCAGCAACACAGGCAGCCCCAGAAATAGCTCAGGCACGTAGCAGTGAGAGCAGAGCAAGCACATCATCTGCTGCAAGGTTTGGTTTAATCCAGCAGGAATTTGTGCCTCCCCTGTCCCCAGGGGCTGCAGTGGAGCTCCCAGGTGTGGTTCTGGTGGGTCAGGGGCTTGAGAAGCACTGCATTTTAACAACTGGCTATTGGTTAAAGGGAAGGAAACAAGATACTTGCCTGTTTGCTTTCTTTTAAGACTATGGAATATGTTTTCTGACAGTGGATCCTGTTTTAATAACCAGACCCATGATTAGGTAATGTTAAGTCTGCTGCAAGAGTAGTTTAATAAATATTTTAGTATGCAGATAAGCCACTGATAACCATGTGCATTCACAAACTCATACATTTTTATGCCTAAAAGGGGAGAATTCAGAGTTTGTTGATACTGCTTCCGTATGATGCCTTAAAAGTAAGGTATACTTGGTGGCACTAGCTGTCCAGGTAAATTGAACTCAAGTGGATAAACAAGCAGATCATTTATTTTATTTACCCTAAAAGGGTTTTTCATTCTTTAATTGTAACTCTGGATATAAATTATGTGTGGAAGATAGACTAATGATTTTCCTGTGTTTGATTAAAGGCAAAAAATCAAAGATTTGTTTATATATTTATCTATTTGTTTCTTTGCTTTGATAAGACCAGTTGTTATCCAAACAGTGAGAATGACCTAATAAAGGTCATATGCATAATTGATCTCCATCTGTTTTTCAATATTTATTCTCTCTATTCTTTAATAGACTTCAGTTCCAGAAGTGCAGCCTGCAACATTTTTAAGGTGGTATATTTTGGCACTTCTGTAAAAGGTCTCATTTTATGCTGGCCACTGAAATGAAAAGGTTTGCTGTTGGTTCCACCCTTTGGTATCCCTTCAAGAGAGATTATATCAAAGAAGAAGAATTAAATTAAAATTGATTGGTGTTATTGATTTTTCTCTTTTTTATTTATTTTTTTAAGGGGGATAAAGGGTGATGGAAACAGCATATGCCCCTATGCTGTTTCGCTGATGGACTGTTTCTTAAAAACATAAAAAGCATATGTGCCCAATTTACATATTTACTAATTAAAAAAGCTTCCTGGAAACATTAAGTAGACTATCTTCTGCAACCTTTAACATTGTGGCTAATGGATATAGCCTGGAAATTTTCATAGAAGGTCCTCTAAATAATGTAAATGATTATGAATATGTAACTAGTTAATATGCAGCTACGAAAGGATTATCATGTGGAGGTTAATGAACATGCTGCTCTTATGGTTTGCAGGGCTTTTCTTTTTGTGCTTTCAGCTCACTTCATGCATGGAAAGTCATGTATTGGGAATGGAAAGCTTCCTGTCTTTTCCATCTTCATCTGTAATGGGGCAATTAAATGGAAACTTTCTTAAAGGATTTCATAAACATTTTTGTATGCTAAATTATGTTGTGTACTTCACATTCACTGCCAAATGTGAAAGGATGAAGGATGTGGATAGAATAGGCTTGGACTCCTCAACTTGTTAGTGAGGGGCTCCAGTGTGCCTTGGCTTTGTTACCAGACAATTTATGTCTCCTGCAGAAACTTTACTCTTAAAATGGGCTTCATATTAACAGTATGAATTAGATTTCTGGCTTGGTGTCCTGTACAAGTCTGTGTATTTACTCTCAAGCTTAAAAATAGTTGCCTTGCACATTAAGGAAGATATTTTGCTAGGCATTTGATTTGTAGGAGTTTAAAGCAAATGATAAATTTAAACTTGGCTTATGTGGGATGAGCTACCTGGCTGACTTTCCTGATGGATTATGAAATAACATAACCACAAATGTAAAGCTGATCCTTTTAATTTAAGAACTTTGCTCTGTTTAAAGAATTATTAGCTCACAAAGTAGTCCCATTTTTTTTATTCCTGCATGAGTAGGAAGTGCAGGGTCTGAGATCTGTTGTGCAAAAGCTGCACATATGCTAACTGAAAAAAAAAAGTCTTTCATTCTGTTGTTTGGGGAAAAAAAAAAGAATTATCTGCTCCAGTGATTTCAGTGGTACTTGAATGTATGTTATTGTTTTCTCTGCAAATTTTCTCATTAATTGCTTTCGAATGTTAGCATTATTTTGGCTATAGGAAAAACGAAATTTGTAAAAAAAAAATCTAGAAAATGCTTGTATTGAGAAGCTGTCTAGACATATTTAACTGCCTCGTGGCTTCATTGCATTTCATATAATTGAATGAAATTGTTTGTGTTGTATTTTTGGTAACTATTATTCAGAGATCAGAATATGTTTTGAAAGACAAAATCTCCATGTAATTGTGGCAGAGAAGGTCACAGGTTTCAGTATCCTGCCTGTTTGCTATATATAGTCTAAAAATTGCAGTTAAAAAAGATAAAAGTATTTAATTTAACAGTGTTAATTAAGACTTTTATTTTGTTAAGAGCTTTATTTTGTAAATTCTTTTGTATCTCTTTGGAAAGGTTGTGGCATAAGGGAGTAAGTGAAATACCTTTTTTGACACCCAGAAAGAAGAGAAGCCAGCAGCCCATCATGGTGTCAAATGCCTATGTATTTACACAGCACAAAGTTAATTTGGGCTTTTTCAAGCTAAAGTGGCCAGTGGAGACATTTGTTGATGTACTGATAGAGGAAAAATGTTTTTGGTGCTGTGAGATTCATTTGTTCTGCTTTTTAATGACTGAGTATGGGAGTTACATTGATGTCTTGTTATAATTTATGTTGTTTTCTTATTCTGCAAACATGTAACACTGAAAATAGATCGGCAGATTGCACAAACTGCTACTTATCTCAGATCCTGTGTCACCTAATAGTTATGGAGCAGGTATTGTACCGAAATAAGAAGTGAAAAGCTGTGATTTTTTCCTGTGGTTATCACTCTGCATTAGCCTGTGATAAAGTGTGCTGCTTAAGAACGACCATTCACACGCCTTTGCCCTGACAAATAAAAATGTGGATGGAGGCAGCACCAAATCTGTAAAGCTCCTGTTCTAGTTTCTGATGCATTGACATTGCAGCTGTGTGCTTAGCTTTGTTTTTTCACGAGTAGTTATCTGTTTTAATGACAGGTGGTCACTGGCTGCCAAGAAAAAATCCAGCACTGGTAAGTAAAAAAAGTCTACATGTCTAAAATACTGATGAGTAACCTAGTTATGTTTGAGTAAAGTATTGCTGTTTATTCTGATGGGAGTCAAATCCTGCTAGCATGTTTTGGGGATTAGAGTTAGTGATAGCTCAGAATTGTTGCAATGTACTCTCCTTAAAATATATTTATTTCTCACTGATACAATTAAATTACAAATACAGTGAGCCTCAGTGTTTATACTTCTGCCTTAAAAACCTATCTCATCTGTCATTTTGCCCAAGTAACCTCGTTGGATGAATGCTTAATCTGCCTGAATGGTGACAAGGTGCTCCCAGGGTAGAATTATTGTTGTTTTCTAACTATGGAGCAAGTAGGGAAATTCCACTTGTGCTGAAACAATGTGGAAAGTAATGTTTCTCTGATACTCCCCCCCCAAGTAAAGTGCATGCTAAAGCTTAGTTTTTAATACTTAAAATAAATGGTTTGTTATATTAAAAAAATTATCTCTGGGCATTTTTTTCTCAGTTGGCAATCTATGGTTAATAGAAAACATACCTAGTAAATAATAGTTTTGTATGGCATCTGAGGAAAATGTACATTTAATGGTGAATGAAATCTTATATTATGAGTTACTGTGAGATATAACAGTTGATCTTACAGATATCAAATTACAATATATCCATGCTGTGTTTACCATGATTTTACTGAGAGAACAACAGGAGCTGTCTTGATTATTGTCTGCAGGGTTATTGCAGAATCACAGCAACTGCCCCTTTAGTGGTGAGATTAAACCTTTGGTTATACACCATCAAGCATATAATATTTTAAATTTATTTTAAGAGGCTTTTTCTTCATGCCTGAAAGATCTCCAAGCAAATAATTTATATTTAGTGTGTATCAAATGTTTTTAGTTTAAATGCACATAGGCTGCAAGCGCTGGATAAGAGGAAAAAAATCAAGGCAATCTATACACATCATCATATTAAATTCTGACTATTGGCTCGCAAAAATAATCTAAAACTAATATGTTTCATTTATGTTTAAAATTCAGAGGCTGCATTAATTTTCAATAAGGGAAATATTGAAGTGCCTACTGGTGCTGCTGTGGTGAAGGCAGGCAGAACATCTCCAGCAGTTTCTCAGGAGCTTTGCAGTGTCTGTGCCTGCTGGCTCCCATGTGAAATTCTGCATGTGCATTCTTCCACTCAGACACAGGACTTTTCAGAAATAAACTATTGGCAGAAAGCTGCAAAATTTGAACAGATTTTTGAGCATTTAGAAAATCGTGACAATTATTTTCCTTTTTACAAGGGCTGAGGTTTGTGGAGTGCCCTGGGAGTGTTGGTGTTGGAAGGAGGAGTTGCTCCTGTGCTTGCTTTTATGCAGACTCTGGCAATGACCCCATGAACTTGGGGGTTTTGGCCACAGAACCCCTAATGAAAAAAATAACTTACTGATTTATTTTATATAGAAAAGCAGTTTTTGTAGCATCCATACAATCTTTATTTCATAAAAAAAATTAAAATTTAGTACTCTTATTTAGATCTTGATTGTGCAAGAGCTGAGTGTTTTTGTTTCAACTGAATAATTTGCTCATGTAAGACCTTTTAAGTAGTCAGTGACACAGAAGGATGTTGAATAGAATTGGGTGAATAACAATAGGGTCTTAAAATGCTCAGCTTCAGTATATTTCCATTAAATTATTTTCCATTTTTCAGTGCACTTTTTGAAGTATATTTCTAAAGCCATGAATCCAGTAATGGATTGGGTGTGGGATTAGTAGCTAGACATGCATTTCCCCTTCCAGGGACATGTTCAGAGCTGGAGTCCCAGTATTCCTCCTCCCTGTTCCCTTTGGTTCTTCATTGCTCCTCGTAGCACTGGCACACCCCAGTGCTTGTGAAAGCATCAGCCATACATGAAGAGAGAGCTTCCTTCCTTAAGTAATGCTGTTTGAGGCCAGTTATTTAAAATGATCAATTTAAATTTCCTTTATCTGCATGGCCCAGTTCAGGATGTGACCCCACTTTTAGAGATTGCCATGGTGGAGGTTTGCTCAGCAAAGGGCAGCAGTCCCAGTACAAAAAGCAGGATTCTTTGCTTCTACAGTAGCACAGCTTCTGTGGCAAGTGATTTCTCCTGGCCCTGATCAGATTATTCAGTTACACACAGCAGTCAGACCTTAGTGTCTTCTTTTCAGGTTAATGAAGAAATGTTGAGTGACTTTCAGCCATGAAATGATGGAAATGTTTAATCCTGCTGTGAGGGGGGGATTTTCATGCCAGGCTCTTCCCACGGAGTCTTCTCCTGCACTTGAGACATGTGCCAGGCCTTGTTTTTCAGTGGCTGCTTGGAGTCCATTTCTCAAATCCTGTTCTCCTGAGGCGAAGGCTGGGTTCTGTAAATAGCATTAAATAATTGATTGTTATTGTTGACACCAAGTTTTCATTATATTCCTTCCTCCCCCAAAACATCTCAGTGCATTTTGCTAAGATTCATGAGTTTGTCCTTCTTCTTTGAAGGAAGTGAATTATGTTTTCACTCTTATGTGGGCAAGGGACAGAAAGACTTGCCTAAAATGTTTGGGAGAAATCTGCTGTCAGAGCAAAGCAGCAGCAAGCATCTTTTGTAAATCAGTTCTGTGGAATACGGTTTTAATGTCCAAGTGGCATAAAAACCCAAATTCTTTTTTTCAGGATGAGTTCAACAACTTAAAATAGGTATAAAGTAGGGTGGTTACACCAGAGTTCAACTGTGAAGCAAATGAGTCAAACATAAGAGTATCAGATAATTTTTCAAAATGAATGCTGAAAAAGATTTCACTCTGCTTATGAATCTAAGAAAATCAATAGTAATATTTTGAGAGTTGTGTTATCAACTGTGACATTCATTTTTCAGCACATTTATAGATTGCTTTCCTGAATCATCCTCAGAAAACCTGTAATTTGCATCTTGGGTCAGCATTGTTAAGTGTGCTGCTCTGTGCTTTCAGTTGCCTTTTATTGCAGAATTTACTACCATATATATGTTTATTGTTTTGAAAGTACAAGTAAACAATATCATCAAAGCTGACATTTATATGCCAGCTACTTCATGCAGGAGCTGATTTCTGACCATCTTTAGAATGGCAGGGGTCCATTAAAAGACTTTTTTCAGACAAATTTAAGTATTTAAGAATGCATTTACAAAAAAAGGCTTTTTTAGAGGGAGCATAGTTGCTTTTGCACACAGTAAAATCCCTGCAGCCACTGAAACACTGTTTGTTGCAAAGTCCTGTGGAAAGCCAGGTGTCTGCCATGGGAATGAATTCCTTGTCCCAGTTCACCAAACCATTTCTCTCCTGGGTAGCAACATGTAGCATGAGCCTTATTTACAGTTTAGGTGGAGAAGTATCAGAAGGGATGCTTGAAGATGTGACAGAATCCTGGTGGTTGAGCCATCTTTCAGGAGTGTTGACTCTTGATAGGAATACAAAGTTAATGGGAAAATCAGAATTAATTAAAATTTTGCTCATTTATGTCAGCTCAAACCGAGGTCAGTGTATGAGCTCTGTATTACAAATGATAATTTGAAGAATTTGCCTCTTAAAAAGCATAAACTGGATTTTCAGTTCTTTTTCTAAATATTGGTGGTGTTATAACTCGGGCTTGAGCATGGAGTGAGATACTCCAAATCCTAGTGAAAGAACTGCTTCTTTGCACCATGAAAAATTCCAATTCTGAACAAGACATGCACAATCTAAAATAATCATTTACCTATCTTAATACACATTATTAGAAAATAATCTAGCTATTATGTTTGTCATCCCATGTCTTTTAGAAATGAGTTATTAATCTGTCAGCTGTATGTGTTAGAGTAAAACAGTTCATTTCTCTGTAGTTTTGTTGTTTTTTGATTTAGTAGCAGAAAACCATTAACTCTTTAGCTGTGAAATTGAACCAGTTTGAATTTGTCAACAGGAAGAAGGTGGAGAGTGATTATGAGGCTCTTCAGGAGCGACTGCAGACATTGCCTGACAAGTTGTCCTACGATGTCATGGTATGTACATGGCAGAGGTCACACAGGAAAATGGGCTAAAACTGTTCAACCTGGGCTGCCTGCACTGGGGGTGAGGTGTTAGTCAGGTTGCCAGTACTTAGTAATGTTACATTTGTTATGATAATAGTTAAACCTTTGCTTTTGTTTCTTTCTCTTTTCTTTGAAATCCATTATAAATTACAGTGTTACTGACAACTGAAAGCTGATGACATAAATGCTTAACACAAAACCTGACATGTTTGATATGTAAATCTATTGTATAGAAAACGATAATTATGACTGAATTATGGTACTTAGTCATTTCCTGAGAAGCAAGTGGCTGTAGTATTTCCTGATTCATGGAAATAAACCCTAGAACATTGATTTTTACATGAAAAGGTGCTGCTAATTTTTGTTCCACCAATCTTCCCATTGACATAGCAATCTTTTCTGGTGCTCTGAATCTTCCCTAACAACTGCACAGCTCCCTGTGTAAAATTTGCCCTGTTGGCTTGCACTCACTAAAATTTTGAACAAATTGGCTTCTCTTTCTCTTTTTTTCCTCTTCCATTCTCAGGTTCAACTCAAGATACATCCTTGAAGCCAGGGAAGTTGTACTGCACATAACTGAGTGGTTGATTTCAGCACTCAGTGCCTGACTGTCTTCCTTGGGAGCCTGGCTTAGATACAGAGTTGGGTTTTTAGTCAGACAATTTGGAGTACATTTCATCATGTGGGAAAAGGGAGGGTTTCCCATTGCTGTGCTGGTGATACAGCTCTGTTTTTTGTGTAGAGTCCATTTCTCATGTGTGTATGCATGGCCACATGATGTAAGACATAAAGATTGTGTTGTTTCAAAGCATAGAAACTCTGCTTTTAAAGAAAGCTAGATAGTGCTTATTCTTAGTTGAAGCAGCAATGTTAACTCACATCTGTTACTTTAAATGTATAGAAACAGTTCCTATCCTGTTAGCCAAATATTTTCATATGCTTTTAATTTTGCTTAATTTTGCTTTCATCATTTTGGGGGAAGAGTGAACAGGCAGCTCGTGCAGTCTGCTACTTTAAAACCAAGTCAGGGAGGGCACACGTGTAGGAAAAGCACATTGTGCATAGTCTTAGAGTCAGGGTCCTGCCTGCTGGAGAGCTGTTTCCAGCACTGGGATAAGGAACAGAGGGAACATTGCTTTCCAAGGAGATCCACTGGGCCAAGTGCTCTGCTTCAGCACAAACACAATGAGAAAGCAAGTGGCTGTGCTGAGGAACTGAGGAGGAAGGAATAAAGTAGCGGGAGCTGATAAAACCGTCTGACATAGATCTCTTTTTACCCTAAAAAGAGAGAGACTTGATGTGGATGTGGACTTCATGCCACCTCCATTTTAGATGTAATTTGATTTTAGTTTCTGAATTTCTTCACGGCTGAAGCCCACAGGCAGCCAGGCAGGTGGCAGTGGGCCTGGGGTCACAATGCCAGGACAGGGGACAGGGGTAGGGGTGGCCAAGGCTCCTCCTCACCCAGAGGACTTGCCCAAGCACTGCCTGTAAAATTTAGGCAGTACAAGATGTCTTAAATCATAAACCCAGTGTCCTGGATGTTGCAATGCTTGTTCAAATGGGGGATTCACATTTTAGGAAGCGGATGTAAAGTTCTAAAATGTGATTGTCACCTGTGTCCTCCTGCCTGAAGTGTCCTGCTTTTATCTGTTGTCCTTAGCCTGGAGAGCAGTTAGAGGGGGAGGGTGCTTGTGGAGCATCCCTGGGAGGTTGAGGTTTGCAGCTTGGTGAAGGACCCAGCAGAGATTAAACACTCTGTGGTCCTGCTGGGAGCTCCAACGTCTTACACTGGAATTTCTGGGTACTTAGTATGAGCAAAACAGATTCTGAGAAGAGCAGCTCATCTTTGAGTTGATCATACCTATTTATTTCAAAAAATATTAGTAAATGTTTCAAAATAATTTAGCAAAGCTGATCTGGCTTTTATTAGGAAATGGGTGCTGTCTGCATATAACTCAAATAATTTGTATTATCAAGGTTTGTATGTTCAGATGAAGTGAATTTGTTTTTCAGGTGAGCATTGAGCTGTATTATAGTTCTGTGTCACAAAACAAGTTGTCTGGTGAAATTCAGGTTTTCAGATTTTGTAAGTACAGTACAAAATTCAAACAGATCTGATAATTTGAATATTTATGATGGGTTATTCACTGAATAGCTGCTATAGAATTTTTATTTTTATAAAATCTGTGGTTTACTTTTTTAAAAAATTTAAGACCTGTATGACTTGCTAAGTTTTATTTTCATTAGTGATATCTATGTCTTTGACAGGTACCTTTGGGTCCTCTTGCCTTCATGCCAGGAAAGCTTGTCCACACCAATGAGATCACTGTTCTGCTGGGGGACAACTGGTTTTCCAAATGCTCAGCAAAACAGGCCATTGAGCTGGTTGAGCACAGGAAAAAACGTATGTATGTTTCTGAACATAATTTAATGGTCAAAATTATGTACCTTGTATTAACATATAAAATTAATGATATCTAGGCTGTTCTCTTGGTTTTTTTTTTGTGAGCTCACAAACAGAAGTCCCATTCAGGTGTAATATTAGCTTAGCACCTTATGTTCCATCCTTGCTTGAGACATGATTGGATATGTCTAATTAGGAGAAGAAACCTAACTAAAAACCCCCTTTCACTTTTTTTAATGTAGCAAAGAGGAGAAGTAACCACTGCCTTGTGCTTTTGCTCTTGGTTACCTTATTCCTTATATTTTGCTACCTTGTCTTGTTTCTTAATTGTTTACTGCCTTGTCTCCTGTGTTTTGGTTGTTGTTGGTTTTTTTTGGTTTATTTGGGTTTTTGGTTTTCTTTTTGGGTTTTTTTTGGCTTTTGTTTTTTTGTTTGTTTTATGGGTTTGAAATTTTTTTTGGCCATTTGATTTTCCATTTTTTTCCCTCTCTCTGCACATTCTTTGCTCCTGCTTGTTGGTTTTTATGTTTGCTGCTCAGCTGCATTTCTGCCTCCTGCCCTTGATGTTCCTCTGGTGTGATCTCCTGGATCTCCCCAGGTCCAGTGCAGTTGATCACCACCAAATTCAACTGCATAGAAACCCACACAGGGCAACTCCTTGTAGCTGCTACTGAGATCTTGGCTTTGAAGAGCCAGGACCAGAGCAAGAGCTGTGCATGGTGTGCTTTGGAGCTTCTTTATGGTAGAAAGGAGGAGAACCTAAAATATTTGATGTAAATGGCCAGGAAGAAAAACCACAACAAAATGGAAAATTAATTGGTGCCTGTTAGCCTTTGTTGTTTGCTTCAGACAAGCATTTGAGTTGATTTTTTCATACTGGTTTACCTGTAACTTGTCCCATTCCTCAGTGGGTGCTCACTGCAGCTTTGCCCTGTGTCTATCACAACTACCACAACTATTTACCCTGGATTTTTGTTTGACTGCAGCTATCCATGTTGCTGCTTGCAGCAGAATACCCTAGAGGTTCCCCATCTGAATAAGCTTCTTTTTCCAATTCTGTGCAGGTAGTATTAATGTAAAAAGACTTGAGGATTTTTTTATAAAAATTCATTTGCTGTATTACTTTAAAATACTCCTTTATGAAGAGCATTGCCAAAAGTATCTAATTTGTATTTTACCTATTATCTTTCTTAATCTGGTTCTCCTGACACAACTTTGCAATTTTCTTTCTTACTGAACTGAATCTACATTATTTATTGTGACTCTTGTGAGATCTCAGGTCCAGATCTTTTCCTTTGATCATCTGATATTTTTTTCAGTGCTGCAGAATACTTTTGTCACTGTTACATTCAGTGAAATCATTTGACCTTTGCATAGTAGGTGTTTGAACATTAAGTAGTCTGCTGGGAGACACACAATAAATGCTGGATTCTTTCCTTTATGATCTTTTAAATTGCATTTAAAATACAAACTCAGAAATTCTAATTTCTTTCAAAGCAAAATAGTCATTGATGCTGGATATAAACCCTCCATTCAGCTGATAGTTCATTTCAGCTGTGTGATGGCTGCCAGTGGGAGGCTCCAAAACACTGGTATTAACTAAAAACTTTTTTTTAAGGACTGTTCTCAGTTTTAGATGGTAAAAAACATATTAGTACATATGCTTCTGAAAAAGGGTTACCTCTTTCCTGGATACACTTTTGTCCCTTAAAAAATACAACTGACTTAAACACTTTAAACCATTTTCATGCTAAATGAATGCAACTTAGAGAATATTAGAGATTTTATTAGTTTGTTCTAAGGAGAAAAGTTATGTATGTGAAAGACCTGTAGGCCATTGCTGTGTAATATGAATTGGCTGCTTGTGGCACAAATTTGCAAGACTGATTTTTGGCAAGTATTAGTTTAAAGTGTCTTTTGTGTGTTTGTTGCACTGCAGTTACTTTCACAGGTGTGACTTCTGTTTTTAGTGGCATTTTGGGAGCATAGTTTACAGGGTGCTGTGTATTGGGCATTATCATCACATTGAGACAATGGGATTTGATTTTTGTACATATTCTTTTTGTTTTGGACATAAATTGCAAGAGTAGGTCACACACACTGGAAAAAGAGGGCAGGCTCACTGCAGGGGATTACACTGCCAGCAGTCCCCAATGTCCTGCATGCCAGGCAAGGTCCTGACAGGGCAAAGCTTTTTTAAGCATGTGTTTAAGGCCAGTGTGTACTTAAAGGCTTTGATATATAGGAATTGGGGGCTGAACAGAGAGCAAAGAGAGGCTCATGCTGAAATAAACCTGGCTGTATTTGTTGATGGTTTGTTTCTTCAGTGACCTATATTTTTTTATCCAATATTACTCTGTTTAATTTAGATGGGTGTTTTTTTCATAACTAGCTGGTCAGATCTGTTCAGATAACTGAAACAAACTTAATTACTACAGCCCTAGTAATTCAGTGCTTTAGCAGGAGGTAGGACTGCAAGGAAATAAATAAAGGACATTTTCATTGCTCGTTTTGTCTCTTGTGTCCCATTCTGCTGAATGGTGAGGAGTGGGAGAGCATCTGCTCAGGGTTCAGGCTGTCCAGGGGGACTGACTGTCAGGTACAAAGGGGTAGGAGATTCCTAGAACAGTTTTGGGTGTTCTCCCTTGCTGGTTCTGTGAGTTTTCCTGCGAGCCTTTGGCTTATGTGTGTTGGAGACCTTTGGTCACCAGGGCTGTCCCTGCTGGCCTTGGAGCCCCCCAGTGCCTTTAGGGAATTGAATCAAAGCTCACAGGACATTTTCTTTACAGTTTGACTCCCTCTGTGCATGTTGGGTGCACACAAGAATGGAGAATGTGAATTTGCATGCTTAAGCAGCAGTAGTGCCTGATAAATCAAACAAAATCAGTGAGGATAAAGCCTTGGAAGTTAGGGGTAGCAGTAAGAGTGTACTATATATAAAAGCTTTAAATATTACTTAGTACTAATTAGGTCATCCTTTTTGTCTTAGTAGTTTTGTTAAATTTGCTTTTTAAAAGAGAATGAGTGAAAAAATGTTTGCTTCTGTGGAATAGAGAAATGCCCAGCCACAGTAGATTAATTTCTTGGTTAAAATTTATTTAATTGAAAGGAATAATTGAAGGGTGACTGTACTGAATTTTAAATGTACTTTAGCTGACATAGCTGTAGAAAGTCCTATTTTGGGGATACATTTCTGTTTGCTTAGCTTTTGATATAGATGCAAATTGTTCAGCACTGTGATTGGTTGAAATGTATTTGGTAAAATTTGGGACAGTCACTCATGTCAAATGTTACTTTTTCATCAAATATTGATCGTGTCTTCTTGAATAATATTTGAGTTGCAGTAGGTCTTTAATTTGCTGTGCATTTTTGTGACATTCTAGGTATTTAGTTAGTTCCAAAATAGTTAATAAATAGAGTGAATTTTATAGAATTGCCAAGTATATTTTTAATTGTTTTAAATTCATTGCAGTTCATTAAACCAGGTAATACAGATAATGGGAAACACTTCACACATGTGTTTGTGTGTAAAAATGTGAAGAAATAGTGAAGTAGATTAAAGGATATGCACACCAAATTCCATTAAAATAAAAGAAATTAGCTTTTTAAGTATGTCACAGTTTAGCACAACAATAATGCAATTGTACTTTTTTCTCCTACAATTATCTTGCTTAAGGTACTTCATAATATTTCTGTTCTCCTCAAGGCAAGACTGTATTGTCTCAGAATTCAAAGAGGGAATAAAGATTCTTTTTGTGAATATGGGATTATATCTTTTACGTGTTTGTGATGATATAAATTACATTTCTTCTCTATATCAGTAATCGCATTAATTCTTTAAGATGCGAAATTTTTCATTACAATAGTCCCTGTGGTAGTTACTATAGAAAGAAATTAAATAGATTTTTCTTGTAAATATTTGTGGATTAATTCAGTATGCTAGGTATTCCAAGTGTCTAAACATTTTAAAAGGTGGGAAATTAAAGCATGCACACAGAACTAGGAGTGGTTTTATTGTGTTAAAAATTTATCAGATAAAAAAAAATCCCACTTAAAGGAGAATTGTTGAACTACTTAGCAATTGTGTCTTCAGTATATGTAAGAATACCCTTGCAGTGTCATGCTGCAAATGAATTCATGAAATGAAAATACTGATTACATTAACATACAGTATTGTGATAGTCCCCAATTGTAAATTGCAGTGTGTAACCCCTAATACAAATATTTGTGTCAATCAAAATTGACCGATAGCTCAGGATACAGGGTTTAAAAGATACCATTGTTTTAATGAGATGATCCGGGTGGATGAGGACCAGTTTGAATTTGTTCCTTATCAGCATTTCCAGAAAAAAAGGTTTTGTCTCCAAAACACATGATAGGAAGGCTTTCCATTTCCCATCTGTGAATGAGTGAAGCCTTTAGAGGTTTTAATGTTTTATCCAAGGGTAAAAATATCTTCCCTGATATTCTAAATAATGTAGCACTAACTCGTCTACTTGCAGTTTTTGGGGTTGAGAACAAAAAGTGCAGGCAGTGCTACAAAGAGATTCAGCTTTTGCTTTTCTATATTAAAAAAAAGCATTTTTCTGCTCTTTTTTTGCACAGCAGAGAATTATGTTCCACTGTGCTTTTAAACTTTTTTTTACAATTTTTTGCGATTATCACTTCTTAGTTGGATAACCTCCCTCAGTTCCTTCCTTACCCTTGTTAAGTTAGGAGCTGATTCGATGCAGTGCTAAGTGCTCTAAATTTGCTCTGCAGTTCCCTGGAGGTGTTTGGCTTCTCACAGGACCACAGTCTGGGTATTTTAACCAGAGCACACTGGAACAAAGTAAGGAGAATAGACTCCTTTCTGTAAGTTCCATACTGTGATTCAAATAAGCCCTTACCTTTTTTATGATTCTTACTGGGCAACAGAGGAGTTGTCTGAATGCCACCCTCCTTCATTTAGGAGGAATTTAAATGTCTTCAGATAATTCTAGCAATTACATAGGTGTGTGAACCTAAAAGAGAAATGCATTGCATTTACTTAGTGTTCCTAAAGCCAAATTGCCTGTACAAATTTTTACAGAAGAAAATCCAAATGACTTTGGTTTTGGTACCAAGGGAACATGGAAAACAGAATGAAGATTGTCTTTAAAGGGTGAAAAGCTGCTGCACAAAGGGCTGGATTGCATTTTAAAGAACTGGTGCAATTGCTTTTATAAGGAATGAATTTACATGTCTTGTTGCAAGCAAAAAGAGAGCTTAAATCTATATATACAAAAAGTCATCAGGATTCTCTTTTCACTCTTAAATCCATTTCTAGAAAAATGAACAGAAAAGAATAGAAGAACAGAGAAGGGTGTTTTGAAAAGCTTCTATTAGATACTGCTTTCTTTTTTCTTACTTGTTTCAAGTAACCTGTGATAGTTTGCTGGAAAAATATTGGCTATTGGCTAAAAAATTCTGTTGCTAATTAAATATATATTTATTGAAAATACATTCCATAAAATCTTCAGGTGATTGATTTACTTATGCAGACCCTATAAAGTAGGAAAATAATGCACTTAAAAGTTGCATAATTTCCATGGTGAGAGTATGAACTACTGAGGTTCTGCCTTCAGGTTGTACCCCCTGCTTCTCTCACTGGAAGAACTGAGCCACTGTCAGTAACTGAGGTAGGTGGTTGTTCCTGGCCTGTATCAACACTCTGTGTATAAATAACTGTGTGTAAGACTGGTTATCTTCTGCATGAGAAACTGTGTTAGGCACCAAGAAGATCTTTACTCTAAATCTCAGTTGCATACAGATTTGTTTGTTACACCTAATCTAAAATTTCTGTCCTGTCACCTATCCTCAGAGGAGATTATTTCCTGTGTTATATCCATGAGACTCCCCTGAAGACCAGGTACATTAGGCTTCAGCTTTGTTTCAGTTTGTCCTGTTTCACAAAGTCTGACTTTTCAAAATAGATCAACCTGTTCTCACTATTCTTGTCTGTTCTTACTATTTAAATCCCAGTGTAACACACAGTTTCCAGAAGTAACTAAAATAATGTCTATGATTCCCCAAATCCTTATAGACAACACTCCAAGGACATTAATGTCAAACTCAGATAATTAAAATTTGTATCCAGCCAAGCTAATTAACCCATTAAAGCCAAAATGCATAGATGAGAATTTGTGTCAGTTTGGCATTAGTGCGTTGTCATGTCGTGTAAAATCTGGCTTCGCTGGACTTCATTTCAACAATATGAAATGTGTTCCCCAATTATTTTTTTTCCTCTACCAGTGAATTTGTAGCAAGCAGAGGGCTGCTTCTTAAAAATGACTGATCATGGTATAAGGAAATCCAGTCAAGTCCTTTCAGACTAATAAAGGAGCTGGGAAAGAATGATCTAAATGTAAAGAAATTTTACTGCCTGTAAATATGAAAGGCTGCTCTGCAGAGGAAATCTACTTATCATGATTTCTGGTTTGAATACCTTTTTCTTTTGGTGGTCCTGGAGAACAGTCCAAGAGGCTCTGGGGGGCTGTGGAACTGAACTATCTTTCCAAGTGGTTTAGCTGAGACATGTAAATAGGAACTACATGGGTTCACCTGAAAGCCATGTCAGACTTTGCTGAGATTATTGGATGTGACAAAGTTGGACAACAGCCTCTGGTTCAATCCGTCTTAAAAGCCTCTAAGAAGCTTAAACCACGGGGTAGTAAGAGGAGGAGACTGTGGAACCTCTCTTATTCTACCAGTATTTTATTGGGGGTCTCAATTAATAAAAACCCCTGTAGTTTGTAGTGACTTGTTCCTCACTATTTCATATTTCAAAATTCAGTGAATTCCGTTGGAGGCTTTCAGAGTGTGCCGTGGCAAGTTCAAAACACGAGTCCCTGAGCTTGCCCTGCAGTTAGGTGCATGAGCCTTTTTCCAGGAGACCCCTTATTTGCTGAGGGCCTGGCCAAGGGCAGGTTTGTGCTTTTTTGTGCAGGAGCCTTGTTTTTCCTGTGGCAGGGGAGGTGTGAGCAGCCCAGCAGCCTGGCTGGGGACGCGGGGCCGGAGCGTCACGGCAATCCCAGCTGTCCTCTGTGTGCTGTGTGGCCTGGGGCAGATCGCTTAAACTGTCTGTTTCTTCATCTGTGAAATGGGAGAGAGTTATACTCACCTCCCTCGCAGGGCGCTGGGCAGATTAGTTAATGCTTGTACAGCATTTTAAAATAAAATACTGTGTAACTGTGTCCTCACCTAAGGGAGCCAGGCAGCGTGCACCCGTCTGGGAAGCAGCATCACAGCCTGGTGCTCCAGCAGCAGCATAACTTGGATGGCTGCTGAGCAATATTCAGACATGCAGGCAGGGAGTGAGACACTTGTGGTGGTGAAGAAACAGCTGGGCATCATGTTTACTACGTATGTAAGATAAAAAACCCAGGAAAATTGGTCCCAAGTATGTATATGCTTACGTATTCTGAGAATAGGTTCAAGAGCTGAAGGCATGGATGGGAGCATTTTGTAGAAAAGCTAGCACTACCTCTCTGTTATTTGGACTCTGGAAGGTGTGTTAGACACCAAAAAAGCTGTGGGTGATGTTGATGTGAATTAACTGGTACTGATAGCTGCTCTGTCTGGTGTAGGATGGAGTCATGTAAGGGGAGCAGGACCCCGACAGCGCATGGAAGGAGCTGTGTCCTCTACTGGGTCTGTGCTGGCACTGCTCCAGACATCTCATACTTTTTTGGAAATAATATTTCATGTAGGAGGCAATGCAAATCCATGGCTTTTTTTCAGAGAAGAATCTTAAGCTATTTCTTACAAACAGCCTGAGGAATGGAGAATGACTGCACATTTGACACATAGCTTGCTGTGTGGTTTAAAGGCTAATGCTTTTGAAATACCCTTAAAGTCTGAGCTTTGTCTTAGTGTTCCTTGTGGGAAAGGATGGACTTTGCTTGAGTAGCCTTTTCCAAAATACATAAATTTCTTTCTAAACTATTTACTGCAAGTAATACATTTTTTAAGCAATTGTATTTGAGACAGTGTGAAATATCAACAGGGAAAAAAACGTACAATACTAAATATTATAAAACTGTGAGAGTAATCTCACACTCTTGGTGGTAGTTGTGTTTTGTCTTGACTGTTTCATGCATAATTCCCTCTCCCGTGTGTGTGGAGGGGAGGAGGGATAAGAATCTGTTTGTAGAAGTGAGTCAATAAGTAGGTTTAATTTTTAAGTACAAGTACAAACTCATTTTGTCTTGATTAGATGCATTTTGTAATAATTTTGTGGTTATTATTATATTCTTACACATCCTTATCTGAAAGGCCTATCATTATAAGAAATGCAAT